>NC_061509.1:93490983-93603561 GCF_022539505.1 Lolium rigidum
TGGTTGTCTTTAAAATTTCATGTTGAGTAGTATTTCAAAGTAGTTGTAATAGTTGCTACATGAAGTGAACAACCATGAAGACGGCGCCATGGACCTTGACGCTACGCCGACGATGATGGAGATCGTGCCCGTTGATGATGGAGATTATGTCCGTGCTTTGGAGATAAAGATCGAAGGCGCAAAGACTAAAGGGCCATATCATATCACATATGAATTGCATGTGATGTTAATCCTTTATGCATCTTATTTTGCTTAGAACGCGACGGTAGCATTATAAGATGATCCCTCACATTAATATCAAGATAATAAAGTGTTCTCCCTCGTATGCATCGTTGCACAGTTCGTCGTTTCGAAGCATCTCGTGATGATCGGATGTGATAGACTCAACGTTCACATACAACGGGTGTAAGCCATGTTGCACACACGGAATACTTGGGTTTGCTTGACGAGCCTAGCATGTACGGACATGGCCTCGGGACAACGGAAACCGAAAGGTTGAACACGAGTCATATGGATGATATGATCAACATGTTGATGTTCACCATTGAAGCTACATCATCTCACGTGATGATCGGTTTTGGTGTAGTGGATTTGGATCGTGTACCACTTAACAACTATGAGGGATGTTGTATTAAGTGGGAGTTCATTAGTAATTAGATTAAAACATGAACTAATTATCATGAACATAGTCTGAGTAGTATTTTGAATTAATTTTGTAGTATTGGCATCCGTTTTCTACCATGCGCTAGTCTTGTAATTGAGATTGAAATACTGTTAAAATCTGACAAGAAACTTTACGGACTGGTACCGTATTGTTAAAGAATCAAGAAATGATTAAGTCTTATTGCAAACTTTTAGTAAACCTCACATTGTTGATTCAAAGAGTTGTGGTTTCAATTAGTACCTAAAGTTATCTTGTCTCCGTGAAACTTGAAGTTCAAATCTGTTTGAAAAGTAAGGAGCTGAAAATTTAGTTTTCAGAAATAATCAAGGTATGAGATATATGTGATATCTAATACCTTATTGCAAGATGATAGAATATAATTTGGTGAGACTACATAAACTCATAAGTTTTATGGGAATGTACGAAGGTTGAAGACGCAAGGCGTCCCAATCCTCCAACTATTGGGGCACTAACGATATTCGCATATCCATGAAGTGATTGTCCTTAGTATGCACCGTTGCTAAGACTCGTTGTTTCGAAGCATCACGTGATGATCGGGTGTTATAGATTCTACGTGTGCTTACAACGGGTGCAAGCCAGATTTGCACATGCGAATACTAAGGTTAAACTTTACGAGCCTAGCATGTACAGACATGGTCTCGGAAAAGTCGTCATGATATGATGGATAAAATTATGAGTGAAATTGTTCATCATATTACAAAGTTACTAATAGTGAAATCCGGAACACTTGTCATATGATGATCAACTTCAAAGTAAGAACCTCAAGGTTATTGGTATTTGACCAACAAACCTAGAAGTTATTGATGTTGAAGTGTTTTTCTGAATAATGAGAAAAGCTAAAAGAGAAACTACAAAAGATTATTGGCAGAAAGAAAGAACAGACTAGAAAGTCTAGCTCAGGTGTATATAAATGATATACATGTTATGGTTGTATTCCTAGTTAGGTCACACAATGAAATTCTTGGGTATTAGTACCATATTGGTTGGTATGAAGTGTCATACAAAACAACGCAATACAAGAATACAATGGCCTAAGTGACTGATAAGGAATATGGTAATAATGCACGTCTGGAACATAATAAAGTGTTATTATGTTTATCATTGGCATTCTACCTAGCCCTTAGAATTTATAATAAAGAACTTAATAATTGTTATTTTGCTCTGGTCAAATGAAAACAATGAGTTGTTCAAATTATGACATTACTCCATGTACGATGGATAAGTTATTATAAATCTTAATGGTGAAACACACACACATAATACTGACGCTAAAAGGCAAATGATTTGAATTCCACTTATTTGTGGAACCGCCATTTAGGTCATGTTAGAAAGGAACGTATGAAGGAACTCCATGCAAATGGATTTTTGGAGTCATTTGATTTTTCGAATCGTTTGACGCTTGCAAATCTTTTCTAAAGAGAATGACTAAAATACCGTTCATAGGCCAAGAGTTGAACGGGCTACTAACTTAGTGGAAAAATACATGATGATGTATGTGATTCACTGGGCATAGTTGTGTGCGGGAGATTCTTCTACTTCATGAAAACTTCCAACGATGAATTGAGTATATATGTGTGCATATATTCAATAAGGAAGAAGTTTGAAACATTTGAATAGATTCAAATAAATTTCAGCATGAAGTGGAAATCATCGTAATAGAAAAATCAAATATCTATGATTGGATCATGGTGGAAATATTTGAATTACGAGTTTTAGTGAACATCTAAGAGAGTTATGAAATTGTTCTACAACTCATGTTTCTTGGAGTATCATAGTGATGATGAAGGATCCGAGAGATGTATCCAAACCTTGTTGGATGAATGATGAGATAAAATATTAATGCCATTATATTTTTGTGGATTATGCTTTAGAGACTACCGCTTTTACACTAAATAGAGCATCATCATGATCCGTTGAAATGACATCATACGAGTTATGACATGGGTATGAACCCTAATAGTCTTTTCTTAAATTTTGGTATGCATAGCATAAGTAAATAAGTTTACAACCAAAATCGGATCAATGTCTTTGTTGGTTATCCCAAAGAATTATTTCCACTATGAAGTAAAAGACAAAAATGTTTGTTAATGTTACTTGCTTATTTCCAAGAAATTGTTTTCTAGCGAAGTATTTGAGTGGGAGGACAATAGAACTTGATAAGGTTTATAAACCTGAGCAAAATGATCAGAGTAGTACAACATCGGAAATGGTTCCGGAAGCGGCCACGACGATCATGGCTCCCATGACTACAAAGTGTTTTAGCCATGGAGATCGAAGTACATATTGAACCTTGTAGGTATGGTTTACTTTGTGATCAAATAAATGATTTGTGGACAAAGGATTGATTTTGAACAATGATAAACCAACTACAAACAAAGAAGTTATGATGGGCCCTGACTCCGTTAAAATGGCTATACGCCATGAAATCCAAGATAGATAAATACTTTTTGAAAGTAAATGGATCTATAGAATTGATGGACTTGGACGAAATATCCTTGAAGAAGCTCGACTTGTCGAAAAGTTGTTTACGAAAAAGTTCAAAGAGTTGACTACGATAAGATTAGATCTTCCGTAGCAATGCTTATAGTCTATGAGGATTATTCTAAGTAATCGCTACATATTTCTTTTATGAGATATGCTAGTAGGATGGCAAAATACATTACTTAACAGAAGTGTGTAGTAAAGGTGTATACAAGATACAACCAAGAGTTTTGCTGATCCGTGGAATACTAGATAGGTATACGAACTTCAATTGGATGAAGTGAGTATCGCGGAGTTGGAATCTTCACCGGATGAAATAGTCAAAGAGTTTTTTGATTTCATCAGAGACGATGAGGCTTGCATTTGCAAGAAATTAAGTGGGAGCGCTGAGACATATTTATAATACTTTATGTAGATGACATATAGTTGGTTATAAATGATGTAATTATATACTTGATTAAAAAGGTTTCATTGAGAAATTAACTTCAATGAAAGGATATGGACTGAAACAAATTTAGTGTCAAGATCTATGAAGATAGATTGAAACACATAATAAAGTTTAAGTCAAAGTACATAGAATGGATATTGAAGTAGTTCAATATTGAAATATTAAGAAAATGTTCTTGTCATGTGAAAGTTTAACAAGACTTGAGTGTGTCTGACACTCAATGAATAAAAACACATGAGTGATTATAGATCACGAATAAAATGTACACGATTCATATGATAATCATTGAAAAACAGTAAGAATATTCTTGAGTACTTAAGAAGAACCAAGGATATATATTTTTGTATGGAAAAATGACAAACAAATCGCTGTAAGTTGTTGCACCGATATTAGTTTGGTCACATATAAAAATGAATTTCAAATCTCAATTAGGCTAAGTGTTGATTAAAAGGTAGCACAATGAGCTAAGAAGTTGTCTATGCTAGATTTAGAAGAGTTCTAAAATATTGTGACGGATTCTACAAACAAAGGCAGAGTATGTCATTGTTTTGACAATGACCGAGGATGTTAAGTTAAGAGGTTCTTTGAGAACTTGGTGTAGTTCCGATAGTGTCGTAACTTTGAAGCCATATTGTGTATGACAATATTAGTGACATATTTCAGTCCGCGGAATTAAGGTTCCACCGCAGGACCGAACATATAAGAATAATGCCGACTCATTTGGAAAATAAGTGATGCGTTGAGACGCAAATGAATTGCAAAATACATACGTTTCGAGCGTGTCGATCCGTTGACTAAAACCTCTCCCGTGAGCAAAACATGATAAAACACCGAAGGCCAAGGTGTTATATCTTTATATATGTAAACTAGATTATTGACTCTAGTGCAAGTGGGAGACTCGTTGGAGATATGCCCAAGAGGCAATAATAAAATGGTTATTATAATATATCTTTGTGTTTATGATAATGTTTACATACCATGCTATAATTGTATTAACCGAAACATTGATACATGTGTGTTATGTGAACAACAAGGCGTCCCTAGTAAGCCTCTTGTATAACTAGCTTGTTGATTAATAGATGATCATGGTTTCGTGATCATTAACATTGGATGTTATTAATAACAAGGTTATGTCATTATATGAATAATGTAATGGACACACCCAATTAAGCGTAGCATAAGATCACGTCATTAAGTTATTTGCTATAAGCTTTCGATACATAGTTACCTAGTCCTTTCGACCATGAGATCATGTAAATCACTTATATCGGAAAGGTACTTTGATTACATCAAACGCCACTGCGTAAATGGGTGGTTATAAAGGTGGGATTAAGTATCCGGAAAGTATGAGTTGAGGCATATGGATCAACAGTGGGATTTGTCCATCCCAATGACGGATAGATATACTCTAGGCCCTCTCGGTGGAATGTCGTCTAATAGCTTGCAAGCATATGAATGGTTCATAAGAGACCACATACCACGGTACGAGTAAAGAGTAATTGTCATGAGACGAGGTTGAACGAGGTATAGAGATACCGATGATCAAACCTCGGACAAGTAAAATATCGCGTGACAAAGGGAATCGGTATCGTATGTAAATGGTTCAGTCGATCACTAAAGTCATCGTTGAATATGTGGGAGCCATTATGGATCTCCAGATCCCGCTATTGGTTATTGGTCGGAGAGAAGTCTCAACCATGTCTACATAGTTCGCGGACCGTAGGGTGACACACTTAAGGTTTGATGTCGTTTAAGTAGATATGGAATATGGAATGGAGTTCGAAGTTTTGTTTGGAGTCTCGGATGGGATCCAGGACATCACGAGGAGTTCCGGAATGGTCCGGAGAATAAGATTCATATATAGGAAGTCACTTTCCAAGTTTGGAAATGATCCGGTGAATTTATGGAAGGTGGTTTCTAGAATTATCCGGAATAAATCACTATGGAAGGAGGAGTCCCGGAGGGACTCCACAAACCCTAACCAGCCAACCAAGTGGGAGGGTGGAGTCCATGATTGATTCCACCTCCTTGGCCGGCCAAGAAAAGAGGGAAGGGGAGAGTCCCTGTCCCTCTAGGTTTCGTCCATAAGGCAGTTTTTCTGTTGGGGTCTTATTCGAAGACTTTGGGCAAACCCTTGGGGTTCCACCTATATAATGAGGAGGAGAGGGAGAGGGGCAGCCATCGCTTGGCCGCACCACCCCTGCCCCCTTGAGGCCGGCGCCCATAGCCCCCTCTCCCCAAACCCTAGCCTCCCCTCCTTCACATACAAACTCCCGCAGCGCATAGGCGAAGCCCTACTGGAGTTCTCCACCACCACCGCCACCACGCCGTCGTGCTGCCGGGATTCCGAGGAGGATCTACTACTTCCGCTGCCCGCTGAAACAGGGAGAAGGACGTCGTCATCAACACCGAACGTGTGACCGAGTACGGAGGTGCTGCCCGATTGTGGCACCGTCGAGATCTTCTACGCGCTTTTGAAAGCGGCAAGTGATCGTCTACCGCAGCAACGAGAGCCTTCTCTTGTAGGCTTTGGAAATATTCAAGGGTTAGTCTCGTTCATCCCCTCGTTGCTACCGTCTTCTAGATTGCATCTTGGCTTGGATTGCGTTCTCGCGGTAGGAAAATTTTTGTTTTCTATGCTACGAATCCCAACATATAGGCCTGGGTCGATTTACCATGCATTTCGAGATGACTTTATAGATGACAGTACAAAGGCTAACAGGCCTGAAATCTTTGAGAGTTTCTAGCTGGTCACATTTAGGAATGAGCACAATGGCGGTGTCATTGACCCCATCCGGCATATGCCCTGTCACAAAAAAGAGTTTCACCGCATTTATCACCTCCTCTTTGATGCTACCCTAATTGCGTTGATAGAAGCGGCCGGGAAGCCATCAACACCAGTTGCCTTTAAGGGCCCAATTTGGAATAGGGCATCGCCTATCTCCTCATCAGTGATCCATACAGAGGCTATCATTCATGGCTGGGGAGACCTTCTCCTCTGTCATACTGATACGTTGCAAACAAATCTATAATTTTTGATGCTCCATTCTTGTTTTACACCAATTGCTATATGTTTTGTTTACACTTTGTGGCACTTTTATGCATTTTCCGGTACTAACCTATTGACAAGATGCCAGTTCCCTGTTTTCTGCTGTTTTGTATTTCAGAAAAGTTGTACAGGAAATATTCTCGGAATTGGACGAAACAAAATCCAAAGTTCCTATTTTGCCGGAGCGAAGACGAAGTCCAGAGGAGAGACGAAGGGGGGCACAGGGTGGCCACACCTACCCTAGGCGCGGCCTGGCCCTGGCCCGCGCACAGGGGTGGTCTCGGGCCACCAGGCCTCCACCGACCTCGCCCTTCCGCCTATGTAAAGCTCCCGACGCAAAAACCCTAAGGATACAAGCCTCCATCCACGAAAAGTTCCGTAGCTCCGCCGCCGTCGCAGACAAGATCCGGGGGACAGAAGTCTCTGTTCCAGCACCCTGCCGGGACGAGGAATTTCCCCCGGAGCCATCTCCATCGACTCCACCACCATATCCATCGCCGTTGCTGACTCCCATGATGAGGAGGGAGTAGTTCTCCCCCGGGGCTGAGGGCTCTACCGGTAGCTATGTGATTTATCTCTCTCTCTCCCATGGTGTGATCCTTATGTGACAATGAGCTTTGTAACCTAGATGTCGTTATGCTATTCAAGTGGATTTTACTTATGTGATCTCCGGAGATTCCTTGTCCCACGTGTGTAAAGGTGGAGTGTGTGCATCGTGTGGGTCTCTTAGGCTATATTTCACAGAATACTTGTTCACTGAATTATGATTTGGGTTGGATGTCTCTATGAAATTGTGGTGTGTTAGTACCTCCTATGAATTCTCAAAGTGCAGCGTGGGGAGTTCATTAGTACTTGGGAATACATCTTTAAGTTTTACTTTTGCATCCCTAGGCGGTGAATTAGTGTTCGTTATCCAGCCGGAGAGTAGTTCAGAGTAGCATAGTGAAGTGCTTATTTTTATATTCCTTTATGATATCATTGTTGAGAGTGACCATTAGTGTAAGTATGATCCCTAGGACTTGTTTCCAAGCATCGAATTATCGTTTATTTATTGTTTTACTACATGTTTACTTGCTGCCATATTTATTTCAGATTGTAATTACCACTCATATTCATCCATATCACTTGCATTTTACAATCTCTTCGCCGAACTAGTGCACCTATACACCTGACAAGTGTATTGGGGTGTGTTGGGGACACAAGAGACTTCTTGTATCGTAATTGTAGGGTTGCTTGAGAGGAATATCTTTGATCTCTACCTCCCTGAGTTCGATAAACCTTGGGTGATCCACTTAAGGGAAATTTGCTGCTTTTCTACAAACCTCTGCACTTGGAGGCCCAACACTTTCTACAAGAATAGAAGCGTGCGTAGACATCACATACCAACTAGGTCAGCTGATTGGAGAGATGGGTCACTTGTGAACAACTCCTAAAAGTAAGAGGATACCATTCTCTCCATGTCAGTTGGCACTTCCTGCCAAATGCCTTTATCATCTATGAGTTTTTTGATTTTATTTCTGCGGGCTCACCAGACTTCTTTTTGATGAAAAAATCTAATATTACGGTCGCCCTCTTTTAGCAATGTGACTCGCGAACGTTGCAGTCATAGCATTTCTTCTCTGTATAGCAGTTCCTACATGTGATCTGTAGCTCGTCGAATGTCCTCTTGGCTCGCATTGTTCAGCTTGAGCGTTTCCAAATGCATCCTTGCCTTATTTAGCTCTCGTAGGATGTTACCAAATTTATTTTTACTCCACTGTTGCAACATTGACATGATTTGGTCTAGGCCCTGCATAATCTCATTTAGATTGCATTTTTGTCCGGCCTCACCCCAGGCAGCAGCGATCCTATCACCCAAGTCAGATTCACGCTCCCAGAGAATTTCATATTGCCTCTTGGGACTCCGTTGTGGTGTCCGTACCTCCTGCATCAATTCCACAAACACCAGACAGTGATCCGAGACAGGAGAGGTTAAGTGTTTGACCGTAGAATCTGCAAAACTATCCCTCTAGGCTGGGCATGCAACTACGCGGTCAAGCCTGACCCGGACATTGGCCCTTCCTTTTCGCTTATTATCGTATGTGTATGGCACACCTGCAAAGCCAAGATCAGTTAGTTGACAATCAAAAAGCACCTCGCGGAAAGCTTCCATTTGATGTACGGGCCATGGAGTACATGATAGGTGCTCCTCAGGCCAGAGCACCTCATTAAAGTCACCAAGCACTAACCAAGGCAGATTTGATAGAGTTTTTAAATGGCGAAGGGTATCCTGCATACGATGACGATTTTCAACCCATGGTTCACCATATACACAAGTAATGCGCCATTGCGGAGCAGCAGGGGACTCATGGACATAAGCATCAATAAACCTTTCATTAATATCTTGGATGTCAACAATGAGTTGTTCATGCCAAAGAAGAGCTAAACCACCACTCAAACCATCACTACTAACACCAGCAAAACCCTTAAGACCTAACATATGACGCAAATGACACATTTTATTTTTATTCTGTCTAGTTTCACAAAGAAGAAGCAAACGAGGACTCCAAACTTGGGAAATCAGAGCTAGTTCACATACTGTCGGGTTATTCCCGGCACCCCGACAGTTGAACGAGAGGCAAGTCATTTCGCCTGACGAGACCAAACATTAGGTCTAATCAGGTTACCGGTTGGTTTGTGCCCGGTTTTCATCGGTTTCTTGGCTCGCCTATAGACCAAGTTAGTGCTGCTCTTCTCAGTTTGTCTTCGCTCCACACCTTGCTTCTTCCCTTTCTTAGGCATTCCTCCCTCTTCCGCGACGGCATAGTGCAGCCCTAAAGATAGGTCCAAGCGCTGCCCCTGTACCTCCTGCTTTTTCGCTGTCCTTTTCCCCAGAATCGTGTCAGCAGCCGGCATAGAGACATCGCTCATCGAGCCAAACGATACCTGCAGGTCAGAGAGACCCTGCATGGCAAGGATCATGTCACTAGGTCGCGGCCCAGTGGCCTAGCTGCTGCCTTTCGATGCTACATCAATCTGGGCTTGTAAAGCTTGCACCTGCGCAAACACATCAGCTGTCATTCCCAGCCAGACATAGCTCTCCTATCTACGGTCCTGCTTCTTCCTCCTCACGAGGGAATTGAATAATTGGCAGAGACGCATCCTTCCCCATCCGTGGCTCGTGCTGCTGTGCTTCCTGGCCATGATCCACTATCATTTTGTCCACCTGATCAGCAAGAGTGGAAACCACCTCCTGCTGGTTGGAGGACGCCTTGTCATTGAGGTCTGGGATCGCCGGCGCAGCCCCCTGAGCCGCAGCCGGATACATCTCCTCCTCGTCCATTAGAGGCAGCATCTCTTCTTCAACGGACCGGCCTGAGACTGCGGCTGTTCTGGAGTCACACTATTACGGCGTTGCTCTCCTGGTGGTGTTCTCCTCTGCGAAAAACGTTTGTGAGATTCCACACTGCCGGAACTTGTGAAGCTGATACCACGCCGCACCTGTCCTGGTGGTACATAGTGGGATGTATACTAAAAATTCTTATAGGGGCTGCAGCATAGTTGATACGGGGCGACTTTCGGTCTTCACCGCATCATGTGCTTCATCGCCAAGACGGCACGCAAAGGTGAATCTTCTCTTTTACGCGTGCCTCGAATCGCCTATTTGGAACGATATACTACTTCATACTCCGTCATATCTTGATGATAGGAACTCGACGACAAGTACGGAGGGAAGAGAGGATGCCATGGAGACCCGAGGACGCAAGGCCGAGGTCACGGAAGCATGAAAGAGAAGGAGGAAGAAGCACTGGACGCTCCAGGCTAGAACTTCCGCCCGCCACCGTCGGAACTTCCGCCCAGATTCCATCCAAGACTGAAGATGCTCACGCTGAAGGAATCCAGCCGAAAGTTCCGCCCCTTAGGACCGGAATTTCCGCCTAGATGCTCACGCTGAAGGAATCCAGCCGGAACTTCCGCCCCTTAGGACAGGAACTTCCGCCTGTACGCTACATCACGAAACTGCCTATTTTCAGCTTGTAACTTACCCCTTCGGCCCCCTACCAATAAATAGGCTCCTACCCCCATGTTCATGAGGGAGAGATGATGTTTAGATGAATTGGCTTATGCCTCTATTCCCTTAGTGGATTTCGGAAACCCCCACCTTAGATTAACCATCTATTGTATCCCTTCTTATCCGGATCTTTTTCCATTCTAGTAATCCTATCGATTGAGAATCTCTTGCTTTGCAACTCTATTCTTAATTGGTCTTTTACTCTTTGGGAATTCTATATGGATTTGTCTATCTTTTGCAAGAGATTCTACCTTTTGGTCTTTGTCTTGCAATTCTATCGAGTTGGTGGTTCGGGCCAAAGAGGATAACCGATTTGTGTGTGTGTGTTTGTATCGTGTTCTTCGCGTTCATCCACTTCCCCGTGAATCCCCCTCCGCAATCACACTCACCCGGGTCAATTCGTGAGATCGGGGAACCCACATGGGCTCATCCCGCATCATATGGTATCAGAGCAAAGGTTGCCACGGATTTGACCCTCCAATTTCACCAATTTTGCCCAAAATTTTCCCCAATTTTGCCCCAAAAAATAGCTTGAATTTGGATCTCAGGATTTGTGGCGTTTTTTGTGGTTTTGGTCCACAGATCTGTTGTCTTTGGTGTTGATCTATCATACCTCCAATTTTCACCGTCAAATTCCATCATTTCCCAACCAAATCCGACGTTTTTCGCCCCCGTTTCCGCCCCGTGTTCGTGCAGTTCATCATCCCAGGTTTAGATCTGAAATCTTTGGGTATTTCCTGAAGTTCCGCACCCTAGCCCCGGTACTTCCGCTGGAGCCAAAACTTTCCAATTCCTTTTGGTCCACGCCTCCATCTTCCTCGCGCGCTCGCCACCAACGCCCTCCACCTCGCCAGCAACGGTCGCCTGGCCCGCCCCAAACCGCCGCTCCACACACCCAGCTCCGCTCCGCCCAGCACGCCCACCAAGCGCGCAAGCTCCAACCGTCCCAGCACCCCGCGTGCGCATGCAACGCCCACCCGTCCCGCACCAACCTCGAGCGGCCGCACGCTCCTGGACCCACCTGCTCCCGGCCCAGCTACCGCCAGCCCAGCTCGCTTCCAGGCCCGCCGCCGCCTTGGCCCATCACCGCGCACGGCCACCACCAGCGCTCACCCCACCCACGCTCTCCGCTCGAGCACAGCTGCACCCACCAAGCGGCCCGCGCCACTCAAGCCAGGCCCACTCATGCGCGGCCGCTGCTCACCCTGCGCAGCTCTCCCGCACGCCACACACAACCAACGAGCCGCTCAAACTGATCAGAAAAATCCTACCGGAAGTTCCGGCCATACCCAGTTGTACTTTTGGCCGAGCGGTACTTCAGCCTAACTTCCGCCCTTGTTCCGAAATTACGTGTTTTCCTCGCAGTAACCCCTGGCTCCATTTGGTGAATTTCCGGAAGTTGACCGGAACTTCCGCCCGGCGCAAATTTTGACCCCAATTTCAGCAACTTTTGACACCCAACTTTGACCCAACTTTTAACAACTTTCCGGAGCCCGTTTGACTTCAAATTTTGACCACTTTGACCATCCATATTGACTCCAATTTTGACAATTTTCCCGAGCCCATTTGACTCCAAAATTTTGACAACTTCGATCGCTCGTTTTGACCTAACTTTTCGGGCATTGACTTTTGTGTTCGGATTTCCTTGTGGAGTGCATTGGTTGTCTATTCCGCTTCCGCGCCTACACCAACACCGCGATGACACCTTTGGCACCCGGATTCCGGCGCAACTTCGACACCATCACCGACACCACTTCGATCATCGCAAGTTCGTGTGCTTGACACCGCCTAACATCAATAGGTATAACTTGCCTCACCTTGTAGCCAACCTTTCTTCCTTTGCGTACCTATCCTATTGAGAGTGGCTTTCCGAGTGTTGCGAAACATTGCACAAGTGTCACGACCGTGAGAGGGTGTGTGTGTGCATTGTGTTGAGCAAAGCTCCGAAGCACGCTCGGTGAGAAAGATACACAAAAGAAGAAAATGTGTGACATAGAATAAATAAAGCTTCTAAGCATAGAAAAAAGTGAAAAAAAGAGAAAAAGAAATAGAAAAAGAGTGTGTGTCCACCGATACAAAGGATTGCAAAGCTTGTACGCACTAAGAGAGAAAAGAGAAGAGTGACATCTTGTACAAAATCTAGTTGCTTCTCTCATATGCAACCGAGCTACGGCCTCTCTTGTGTTGGCGCGACACCGAGCTAATAGTCTTCGTTAGGACCATCCTTGTTACTTGCTCACTTCCTTGGTCGCGCTAACCCCATTGTCCTTCCTTGTGTGTGTTTCCGTGTTTCCTTGACATATATCACCGCTTTTGACATTTGACTTTGGATCTTACCCACATTTGACAATAGACATTTTCTTTGGTTCTTTTCATTTGCAATCCACTTCCACACCTACCACCATATAGAGTTCTTAGCCTTTTGCGTGTGCTTTGAGTGCGTGTGTGAGTACATATCGGTTATTCTCTAACTTGAACCATTTTCTCGATTTTGTTGCTAGTTTTGACCTTTTGGTAGTTCTATTTCCACCATACATACACCCTTCCTAGTGAGAGCCACCCAAAATGACACCACAAGAACAAGACGAGATGAGAGCCTACTTTGCCGAGTTAGATGCTCGAGAAGCCAATATGACACCCAAAGATAAAGCCGAGTGCAAATCCTAATTCAAACACCTTGAGAGCAAGAGTGACACACCACATGAGTTGAGTGAGGACACTTTGATTTCTAACACATTAACCTCTACTCCTGTTGTGTTGTCTTCCTCTTTGATAGGTTGCTCGGACATCGACGACGCCATTGCCTTGGACATGAGCGACTCCACTATATGTGAGATGAGAAACTCCACTATATGTGACAAGAGTGCATCCACTATAAGAGAGCTTGAGTGCTACCACGTTGACGACATGAGTGATACACCGAGTGAGATGAGAGTGGTAGTTGATAGGTCATGTGAGGCCATTTCGAATTCTAACAACTTACCCTCTACCTCTAGTGTGTTTCCTTGTGTCTCATTAGGTCCCATGGATGATGAGACGTCGATCATAAAGAAGATGTACATGGTGCACACCATGCTTGCTTGAAGATGAACATGGAGGCCACATGGAGCCTACCATTTCCACAACACCTACCTCAAATGAGTCGGACTACAAAGGTACCTATATGGGTGTTGATAATGCCATGATCCCACTACTGGACATGATGAATTGTGAGTTCATGCATGATGATGATGATACAAGTGCTATGTCATATGCTTCGTTCATTCCCCCATGTGATGCTTTGCTTGATAACATTGTTGATCATGTGGAATTACTTGCTTGTGACAATATGATCATGCCATGCTACGAGTGTTTCAATATATCTCCCATTGCATGCAACTTGTCGAACAATTTCTCTTTCCCATGTGTTGCTTGCAATGACAACAATGATGATGCTAATGCTTGTGTTGTGACACCCTTGATGAACAATTGATCTTTCCATAGGTTTGTCGACAACAATGATAAAATGTTGAACATGTTTTGCCCTAGATGCTTGCAATACTCTCCCATTAATGCAACCAAAATGTTGAACACTTGCTCTCTCCAATGCTTGGTTTGCCATAATGTTAACATGCTTGTAAATGAGATTGCCCCATAGCTCTCTCAATTTTGGAGACTTTTCCTATGTACATGATGAGCATGTTCATGTGTTTACCCCGCATATTCACCATATCTATTATGATGCTTTTCTTAACGCTAATGGTAATGTGCAAAAGAAATGGACCATCATGATGTATGATGTGTTCATATACCATGCACACACGTTCTTTGCTTTGCCTATTATGTGTGTAGGTACAATAATGCCAATGTCAATCTCGATTGAGCACAAGTTGACAAAGAGATCTCTTGAGAGCATAATACAAGTAAGTACAAGATCGAACCCGGCTCTAATACCTTTCCCATGCTTTGCATTGAACATGCCGAACAATTTCTCTTTCTCTTGGTTCTTTTGCAAGCATGATGATGTGATTCTTACCGTTGGTTTGTTGGCATGCACGGTTGTGCAAATGTTTTCTTGATGAACTTTTTGGATGATATGTTTTGTGTTGCAACAAACATGAGGACCAATTTCTATTTCCAATGGTTTGTGTGCACACATGTTGATGATATTTTGGACACTTCCACTTATGCGTTTTGGCCAAATTCTCCTCTTATTGCTTCAAGGATGTTGAACAATTTATCTTTCTGATGCCTTGAGTGCAATAATGCACATGAGTTTCTACATGAGATGGACATCATAGTCGTCTCACAATTTGGAGTTTTTGTGTTTCCACATTTGGAAGATGTTCATACGGATTTCTTACACATTGACCTTGCACATGCATTATTCTTGACAAATTTGTGTTGTGCTAACGGTGTTGTGAACATGAAAGGACATGTCATCGATGATGTGCTCCAATATCACACACAAACATACTTTGCTTGGTCTTTGTTGTGTGAAGGTAAAAGTGACATATGGATGAGCGTCAACGAATGGGTTCAACCCCACACTTCGACTACACAAGATCTCTCCATAAGAGCACACCGACATCTTGCTAAGGTGACCTCCTTCTACTTACGCTCTCTTGCTAAACCCGTGGAACATTGCCTATGCTTTGAGTGTTGCTTGGCTTTTCTTGTGCTATCGATAGGGCTCTTGACAAGTGAAGCGACATTCACGCGTTCGTGTCATCTACCTCCTCCATACATTCATGAAAATTTATCATCGAGGACGACTCTTTTTCAAGTGGGGGGAGATGATATGGGGCGACTTTCGGTCTTCACCGCATCATGTGCTTCATCGCCAAGACGGCACGCAAAGGTGAATCTTCTCCTTTACGCGTGCCTCAAATCGCCTATTTGGAACGATATACTACTTCATACTCCATCATATCTTGATGATAGGAACTCGACGAAAAGTACGGAGGGAAGAGAGGATGCCATGGAGACCCGAGGACGCAAGGCCGAGGTCACGGAAACATGGAAGAGAAGGAGGAAGAAGCGCTGGACGCTCCAGGCCGGAACTTCCGCCCGCCACCGCCGGAACTTCCGCCCAGATTCCATCCAAGACTGAAGATGCTCACGCTGATGGAATCCAGCCGGAACTTCCGCCCCTTAGGACCGGAATTTCCGCCTAGATGCTCACGCTGAAGGAATCCAGCCGGAACTTCCGCCCCTTAGGACTGGAACTTCCGCCTGTACGCTTTACATCACGAAACTGCATGTTTTCAGCTTGTAACTTACCCCTTCGGTCGCCTACCTATAAATAGGCACCTACCCCCATGTTCATGAGGGAGAGATGATGTTTAGATGAATTGTCTTATGCCTCTGTTATCCCTTAGTGGATTTGGGAAACCCCCACCTTAGATTAACCATCTATTGTATCCCTCCTTATCCGGATCTTTTTCCATTCTAGTAATGCTATCGATTGAGAATCTCTTGCTTTGCAACTCTATTCTTAATTGGTCTGTTACTCTTTGGGAATTCTATTTGGATTTGTCGATCTTTTGCAAGGATTCTACCGTTTGGTCTTTGTCTTGCAATTCTATCGAGTTGGTGGTTCGGGCCAACGAGGATAACCGATTTTTGTGCGTGTGTTTGTACCGTGTTCATCGTGTTCATCCACTTCCCCGCGAATCCCCCTCCGCATTCACACTCACCCGGGTCAATTTGTGAGATCGGGCAACCCACACGGGCTCAGCCCGTATCAATAGTTCATGCGCATCGTAATCTAGGGAAGGTGTACCCAACCTCCTCTTCGCGCAGTCATCCTTTTATGGCCCATGAAGCCACAGTGGGAACAATAATATGGTACACACTCATACGTACTTCAGTTTAAAAAATTTGGTCTCATTAGGCTTGCCTTTCACCCCTGTACCGATCTGTGTTTGCAGCCTTCGATCATACGGCAATAGCACTCGCACAGGCAGGAATTCTTTCTTCTCTTGCTCCGTTGCTAGCATGTCCACTTCAATAGCCTCACCAAGGCTATTACCATATCGCCGGCCCCAAACATCATCTTGCTTTCCCCAAGGAACATTGTATATTCGCACCCATACAGGCACTGAATTCAAGACTGTCTTCGAGGGCTGGAGTGCATTGTCAATATCCTTAACAAGCAAGGCATTCTGTTTAAAGATCCATGGCCCTCCCCTCATCACAAAGTCATAGTCGCCTTTTGAGAACAGTGTGATCATGTAGTAGTTCTTTCCCTTCTCTGAGTAGCGTATGCCACTCCTCAGATACCATACCTCGTCAGGGAAGTGATCAAACATGGCCTTTGTATTGGGTTTGAAATTGGACATATACCTCGCTATGATCGTCCATGAAGTAGGCTCACTTGGTTCCATCTTCACCTCTTCTTCCTCATCAAATTCCAGGAACAGTTCATCATCTATATCAACCACTCCACCACGCTGCATCTCCATGCCCTGATGAAGCCCTGGTTCCTCGAGCACATTGCCATCCTCCTAGTTCCCGTACTCCTCCCGCGATCTATCAATCTTGACGAGTGCATTGTGCCTCTGCCGTGGGCCTCCCGAGGCTCCTCCAGTAGGCTTCCGGTGGGCAGGTCTCTCAACAAGACCCCCTTGATCACCCCAACTTGCCGATGGTGCCAATAGTAGTCCAACAGGCTGAGAGGGCACACACACGTGGCCTGCCGACCATCAGCGGTAGCCATGGATTGCCGTCTGTGATCCGATGCAGCAGCGTCGTCATCCTTTCCTCCTTGGCCAGATTGAGAGCCCCGACATCCTCTTCTATCCCTGTTGTGCTTCCATCATCTGGAGATCCTGACCGAGGCGCTCCAGATCGATCTCCGATCGATGGGGTGGGTACTGGTTGTTGCGATCGGGACAAGGCCGCGGATCGGCCTTTATGACGCAAGCCACCGACTTCTTTGATCTGTATCCGACCAGGATTCCTCCTGATTCTTTCCCTCCACTACAGCTCGTAGCGCGTATGGATTCTCTCACCGCTCGACGGCAATCCAACGGACTCTCGTAAGTTGGTGGCGGCAGCGGGAGGGCAGAATCGCCCATATCGCCAGAGCCGTGACCTAACAGAGTTGACTTACGATGCTTGTTTAACCAAGTTGTGATACTCACATTTTGCACAGCTCCTTGTCCTTGAGACCTCGTTTGGTTCCAAGGGATTAACTCCGGACGTGGATCAGATCCATACATGGATTTGGTTGATCCAGATCTTACACCCAATCTCGTCTAATCCTATTTTTTTGATCACTTCTAATCCATGTCTTCAGAGGAACATGTTCGTTTAGGCCTTTCTCAGCTCTTCGCTCGCTCTCAGCTCGGGCAGGGGTGAATTTAATCCAGACCGAGTTAGTTCAGTTGGACCGGATTAATCGGGCCAATATTCCCGTCGAGGAGCAACTGAAGAATCTGAATTTGGTGGCGAAAAGATAACTCGCCTGGCTAGAGATACAGGATCAGGCCACAATCAAGATCAATCTAGACCTTCCAAGGATTAAACGAACTAGGCCTGAATCGGCGCGTGTAGAGGCCTCGTACGCTTGAGAAAGACATACAAAATAGGGCTCCTAGTGACAAGGCTCTTGTGCATGTAATTTTCTAAGGGTGGCACTTTCCCACGGGGAATCAGGACATCCGATCCACCGCCTTCCCGACCGTACGATTAAGTTTGATTAGTCGCTTGATGCCCATCCCTTCCACGATGTCAACTCTTCTTGCTTGCTCCGGAAGCAGAGAAAAAATCCACTTGTCTTGCTCTTCATAGCGCTCGCATCACATCGCGCCTCCACCGCACTGGTGAGCACGCATCCCGGCAGCAGAAGCGACGCCCTCAGCAACGGCCGCAACAACTAATTCCAGTTAAAAGGAGAGAAACCTAGAACAATCCCACAATAACGAGGGGCGGCGCATAGCCCGGAGATCCCATTGTTGGACATCTTGTAGCACCAATGCCGCCAACATCCTGCATGTAGCTCCAGTGGTGCCGCTTGTAGCACCTTTGTCTTTCTTCCCATCGCAAGCCAGTGGTAGCACCACCATCAACCTCCTGTAGCACCTACACCAACTTTTGGTAGCACCGACCATCTTCCTTTGCAGCATCGCCAACCTTGACATAGCTATCATGCACCATGATGGCCGTTTCCATTGGCCGCACAAACATCCACCACATGAAGTTCCGCATCCTAACCTTCGCAGCATTGGCGGCCGGCTTTAGCACCACCACCCGTAACGGGTCGCAACTCTGCCGCCGCTGGTAGCAGATCCTACTGTCGTATGTAGCAGAGGTTGCCGCTGTTGGTAGCAGAGCCCACCGTCGTATGTAGCAGAGACCACCGCTGTTCATAGCATAGGCCATCGTATCATGTAGCAATAGCAGAGGTTGTCGCCGCATGTAGAAGAGCCCACCGCCATTCGTAGTAGAGCTTGTCGCCGCCATTTGTAGCAGAGACCGTCGCTGTTGATAGCTAAGATGCCCAACACTTGGAGCGTTGCCCTTGCAGAATCTGACTGCGGACTCGCCATAGCGCCTTCCATCATCGGCACCCGCTCGCAGCACCACCACTAATCTCGCAGCGGCGGCTGACGCATCGGATCTCCGTGCTCATGAGCTCACTGGGCATGAAAATAGGGGGAGAGGGAGGAAGGAAGGGGAAGTGGTGCACGGTGCGCAAAACATGCTGGTGAAGGTGGCGCGTGTAGCAGCATGGGCAAACGGCAGCGGCCTGTTGCGAGTTCTCTCAGCTGGAGACGATGGCGATGTGACGTGGAGGATTTTTTGGGGAGGAAACGAGTGGGGAAAACTGATAAGGAGTAGCAGCGCGTGGTGGGACCATCAACTTTTGTGGCCACGTGAGGGGATACGTGTCACGAGGACGACCTCGAGGATCGAGAGACGGGATCCCCGGGGGAACGTAAGTGGTTTCCATTTTCTAAGAGCATCTCCACTGGTGCTCTCTAAATAGTCGCCGGCAGGGGATTCGACACTTTCGTATGGGGGGGGCACAACATCCTCTACATCCTCCATTTGGGGGTGCTGCTCCCACACCGGCGTCCCCCATATGGTAGCCCTAGATCATTGTTGGGCGCGAAGTTGATGAAGGAGAATTTATGCGCAACGTTGAGTGGAACCCCAAGAGGAAGGTATGATGAGCACAGAAGGAAGTTTTTCTCCAGTAAGAAACCAAGGTTTATCGACCAGTAGGAGAAAAACGTTCTCTCCCGAGGTGTTGCGAACCAACTCATGGCAGCGGCGCACTACCGGCGTCAGCAACAACGTGGAGACCTGCACACAAACAACCAAGTACTTTGTTCCCAACTTTCAGCGAGGTTGTCAAGCTCACTGGTTTTGCTGAAAACAAAGGATTAAACGAACTGTGTGGAAGAAGAATTGTTTGCAGAGAAAAGAACAGAAAAATGCTGTAGAAGATTGCAATTAAAAGAAGAAGGACCGGTGTCCACAGTTCACTAGAGGCGCCTCCCCAATAAATAAATATGTTGGGTAAACAAATTACAGATGGGCAATTGACAAACAGAGATTCTACGCTAATGGTTGGTGCAGAATACATGCTATGAAAGTATGCGGGCATTACAATAATATACATAGACCGTAATCCAACTGCATCTATGACTAATAATCCACCTTCAGGATTGCATCCGCGACACCCTCCAGTATTAAGTTGCAAGCAACGGACTATCGCTTTAAGCAATGTGTGTAAAGTAAACGATGAAACTACCCTTGAATAGAACACCGCTGTTTTCTCCCTAGTAGCAACAACACATCTACAACCGTAGAGAACAAGGTCAATTCCAATGGTTAAATAGAGGCATGACTCCCTCTTGGAGTCGCTAGCATCAACTTGGCCAGAGCATCTACTAGAAACGGAGAGCATGCAAGATCATAATAACATAATACATAATCTCAACCAAAGCAATCTCGCTATAAATCGGATCCACATCAAACCAACATGTAGCAATTACAAATAGATGATCTTGATCATGTTAGGCAGCTCACAAGATCTATACATGAAGCACAACAAGGAGAGGACAACCATCTAGCTACCGCTATGGACCCATGGTCCCGTGGAGGACTACTCACGCATCACCTCGGATGAATACATGGCGATGTAGAGGCCTCCGGCGGTGATTTCCCTCTCCGGCAGGGTGCCGGGATGGATTGCAGAACCCTCCCGAACTAGGGTTTCGGTTGACGGTGCCGTCGGAAATTTTCATGGATGGAGGCTCGGGTCCCTGGGGTTTTCCCGATACGAGGAATAAATAGGCGGAAGCGCGGAGCAAACGAGGCGACGAGGCGCCAGTACATGGGCCAGGCGCGGCCAAGGGTGGGGCCACGCCTGCCCTATGTACTGCCACGTGGCAGCTCTCCTGCGCGTGTCCTTATGGCTCCGTCTTCGTCCCGGAAAAGTAAGACTCTGGGATTTTGTTTCGTCCAATTCCGAGAAACTTTCATGTACAACTTTTCTGAAACACAAAAATAGCAGAAAACAGGAACTGGCACTGCGGCACTGCGTTAGTAGGTTAGTCTCAGAAAATGCTACAAAGTGTGGAAAAGTGCACATAAAACAAATAAGAATTGTAACAAAACAAGCATGGAGCATCAAAAATTATAGATACGTTTGGGACGTATCAATCATTTGAATTAAAAACTAAAAAAATCATAGAAGTTCGAATAGGTTTTCGAATATAAAGTTTGGGCCAACACACGGCCACCAAATTCGAATAGGTTTTCGAATATGAAGTTTGGGCCAACATATGGCCACCGAATCGCCGTCATAGTCCGGCTGCAAGAAATAACTTCGGCTTCAATGCCAAATGATCAGATGTACGGGGTCATGGGCGGCTCAACCTTGATGACATCCTCATCGTCGGTGAGCCCCGGCGGTAGCTCCATTGCTGCAACCGGATCCACGGTCGCTAGGGGAGGCATGAACATCGACAATGTTGGGGGAGTGTGGTGACCCTGCATACCACTGCATGTTGTAGTATGCCAGTCGTTGATATAACATTCACGAAGTACCATTCCGCAAATATTACATCCCTCAGAGTAGTACAACAGAACATAGCAGGTCCATAACTCATTCATTTATTATTACCAGCATAATACACATATCGTCTCGGAGCTCCTCTTGGGTCCTAAGAGGGATACTCCTGGGTTCGAGGCGAACCCAACTTAGCTTACAATATAGAAGTCTCATTAAGTTATACATTTATTTCCTCGAGCAGCTAAGTACTAAGAGTTCGCACTGCTCGGCTAATACTACTACTCGGTGCTTCTAGGCTTGATCTCCTCCGGAAGCCTCCCCGGTTCCGTAGACTATGAGGTAGTCTACGCCTTCAATACCTCCAGAGAGGTCTGGTTCTTCATAGCCGATGATCTCGGCTCCTTCAGGGTTGTCGTAGTCCTCCTCCAGACGATTCAGACAATCTAAGCAAGGGATTTAAGAGTGGGATGAGTACGAGCGTACTCAACAAGTTCATTATAGATAAGGGGTGTTTAATGCACTAGCTACGATATTAGACCAGAAAGTCTAATACCAATGCAGGTTTTGATAAACATTTCTTTAAGAGATTGCTTTTATTTCAAAGAGCTATGTCCGTCAGCCTTCACCGGTTTACTAGAACTTCATGGAGCTCCTTTCCGGCCGCGTTCGCAGTTCCATATCCCGGAACGAGGAGTGACGAGTCACGGTTCTTTACACTCTGCAGAGGTGTGTTGCTTTACCCATAAGAGATCTTAACCTTGGTGCCAACCGGGCAGCTTTCCCGTCCACACTTCCTATGGTGTGAGGCCCGGTATAAGGTCTAGCCAATCATGTTCCTCCGCTACCTCGAACACCCACCCTTTGTTGCATGCCCCGACCCTGGGTCCACGCCGGTCCCATTATTCCCGTAGATTTCAGGTGGACCCCGACCACGACGTCAATGCAGGGCTCTACCATACATTCCTACGCCGATAGCTGCAACCCATCATAGACCACAATACCGTGGGGACTTAAGGCTTCCCCAGCCTACCGCTTGTTCTTCAGGCGACAAGTGTCTACGGACAATGCCGTGGGGACTTAATGCTTCCCCAACCTACCGCTCGCCCCCGACAGATACAAGTGTCTACGGTAAAGCGCATCCGTTGATGAACGAGAGGTGGAAACACTTTTGACTACTCCGTCCCACTCCGGATCATATGGTTAACACGGGTATTACGGCACAAGAATCACTGGCGACATTTGTTGTTTAATCCTAGATGGATATAAACCCTTGCAATGGAACCTCCACCATATCAACACAATCCATGGTTCCATTGCCAACCACATAGTCATATTCATAGTTATGAAAATAGTGGTTTTGGTTTTTATGCAATAGTGGTAATCATAGTACTTTGCAAGTAATTTGATAAAGATACTCAAATGACATGAGCAAGTGATGAATTGCAGTTGGATGGTGTGGACTGACCCTTGTCCTCTGTTTCTGAAAAATAGCATCATTGTCCGATAAGGGCAATGGTTAAAGAAGCAATTATGCATGATTCCAGTTTTAGGGTTTGTTCCCCCCTTTCGATGACATTATTATTTCATGTAAGAGGTTAATACTAAGATTGATTTGGAGATACTCTATTTAGGGTAAATACAACCTTGAAATGTTGTCAAGGTGTTTTTAAAGTCCAATTGCATTAATGGACCTATTTTCATTATTGAAAATAATATGTATGATTTAAATAATTATTTAAATCATCAAATTAAGACTTATTCTTAGTTGTCTTCAAAAATTCTCTTTGATATTTTATTTAGATAGAGAATTTTATGCTGATCAATTTTCATATTTTTAATTATTTTTTTAGAGCTTTTAAACATTTCTTATGTAATTTCAAAGTTTCCTGTCAGGGTGGCCCAACGGGTTAGGTCGCACCCGAGCCACTCTGTTGGCTCGGTCGGCCCACTCGCTCTCTCCTCTCTCCTCGCACCGAAACCCTAATCCCCTCCCATCTCTCTGGCGATTCCGTGGTCGCCGCCGCCTTCGTCGAGATTCTCCGGCCATCTTCGGCCAACTCCGGCGACGGGATGCGGCGGATCTGAACCGCCTCGCGACAGCGCGTCAGGTCCACCAGCTCGAGCTGGACCTCGCCTTCTTCTTCGTCTGCCCCCATCGCGTTCGCCCGCACGGTGATGCGTTGCTCACCGGCGCATCTGGTGCCGTGACGCCGCCGTGGTGTTGCCGTGGCGGTGCTGGGGCGCTCGCGCTCGGCGACGCCAGGCCAGGCCGAGGCTTGGCGCTGCCGTGGTGACCCGTGCCGCCATGGCACGCTGTGGTGCTCCGCCCAGGTACGCGCCTCCATTTTTCGCCCTTCTTCTTCCTTCTCTGTGCTCTGCTCAAGTGGCTGGCCTGCCTCTCCCCATGGAGATGCTGTGCCGTGCTCTACTGCTTGCGCTTGCTGTGCATGTGTGTGTGTGCTATTGCTGCTCTTCTGGCTAGCTGCTGCTCTTGCTCTGCTGCCATGGCCATAGCTGTGCTGCTGCGGCTGCTGTTCTTGCTGTTGGCCCTACTGGCCTTGGCCAGTGCTGCCTAGTTCATGCTAGTGCTAGCTATTCCTTCTGAATTCCTGTTCTGTGCCTCTATTTCAGTTGCTACACTTGCCAGAGCTCAAGTGTGTTCATGTATGATTCTCTGGCTTAATTGTTGTGTGCAATTCTTGCAAATTTGCAAGTGCCAGAGCCATGGTGGCTTATTCGGTGCTCGGAATTAGGATTGTGCTCAATTGAGCATTACTTGTGAGCTTGCGGTGTTATTCAATCATGCTTTGATGTGTGCCTTGCTTGTGCACCTTGATCCGAGTGGCTCATCATGCCTTTGATGTGCTCTGGATACAATCATGAGTTATTATTTGATTATCTGTGAAGCATCTCTTGATTAAGCGTGGCTGTTTAATTCTTACAATTCATGTGTGATGCTAGTGATTGATTCTAGCATGCCTTGGCATGCTCCAGCAGGCTCTGGTGATCAATTGATCATCACTTGCTTGTTGATTGCATGCTTGCTCATTGTCTGTGCCTATCTGGTGCTCATCCTGGTGTTTGTGTGACACACTGGCTTGTCTTCGGTATATAATTGTGTTTACCCAAGCCTACATTACATGCCGCAATGATCCATTGGATCATCTGCAAGACCTGGTGCATAGTTTACTTTTCTGTTTCATTTATCTGTGTAGCTTTGATTCACTAAATAGATAAATGATGTGAACTGCCTTGCAGTGATGATCATATGAGTTGATTTATTAGAGCTAGAGGGATGCCAATCATTTATTGGGGACCCTAGCTCCATTTGAACTCTACGGGTAATGATATATGTGCTTAGCTTCTCTGTGGTATTTGGTGAAGTGGTTGAGGTGGCCACGACGAGCAAATCTTTGTTGGTAGGGTAGCTCCCACCCATTTGGCTTGTCTGTAATTTGGTGAATGCTTTGTCTTGGTTAATCCCTTGATGGATTCCCAGTGGACTTTGATGTTGATAAACATGGATAGACACAGATTGTCTATCGGTCCGATGGCATCAATAGCTATAGGTGCTAAGTATGTGGCTAGGCTAGCTGTGTCTTCATCTGTTGCTGGATTTCTTCAGTTATGCATTAATTTACATAGCTGCTATTCCCATAGGATGATTTCCTAATGGCCTTTACCATATTAATTTGCTTGCACCAAATGGCTTAGTAGCCAGATGATGACACAAACATAGGGTATCTACCCACTTTGCTTTCTGTGACTTGTGCAAATGATGGATTGTATGAGCAAAACCCTGCTTGCTCATGATTTGTGGTATACCTCTCTCCAGCTCCTAGAAATGGGTGTTGGTGACAAGGGATTAACTTGTCAATGCCTATGGATTGTAGGCTAGGGTTTAGTTGGAAGTAGAGGGCAAGTAGATCTCGAAGGTTTCAGCCGAAAAGTACTCGACGAATATGAAAACTAGGGTTTGTAGACAATGATTCGATGATCTTCTCGTCCCTCGACCCCCCTTTATATAGGTGGAGCCGAGGGATTCGTGCTATACAAGGATTACATAGTCCGGGACGGTTTCTAACTCATCCCGCCGGATTACAAATAACACTTCCTATTACAACTCTATCTTTTCCTTAAATACATCTTGGGCTCTCGAGTCTTCTTATTCTTCGGGTAGTGGGCCTTCAATAAACCCCGGGTACTATATTAGGCAGGCCCATTTGGGATGCCTATGTCGGTAGCCCCGAGATTTTGCTTGAATCGTAGAATCGGGGAAAATCTCCATTGTTATTTTTACTCGAAAGCTCTAACTTTTATACTTTTTCTCATAAAATTCTATATTGTACAGGGATATTGGTAGTTGGGGCTAGTTCATCGACGGATCGGGTACTAGTTAAGCTGCTCTAGTGGCAATCCGCAAAAACCTACTTCAAAATCACGTCCTTGGACATGATCTCGGGATGCGGGTGTAAACTTCGACAGGCGCCGCTTAAGGTCTTACCATTACTGTCGAGTCCCGGTTAAATTTATCGAGTACCTAACGCGTCCGTTAGGATTTTTCTTCGTATCGTTGATACGGATAAAAGTAGCAGAGCGCAGTCTTCGGCGATGCCACGCCCAGCGAGAATAGGTCCGGGGTCTTACCTTCGCAATTTTGCGGCATTCAGAAATTGATCGCAACTTCGGCGTTCTGAGAATATATTGTCGAGTGCTTTTCCGGCTGTTGGAATGGCACATTTTATCGAGTCAAATATGACTTATATTACCTTCCCGATGGGAGTATATGGAGAGTTTAATGATAACTCGAAATATACTCTCTTGCTTGTTCTATTTTTCCTTTGTTAATTTCATCGGGCACGCGAACAGCGTTCCCGATGGGAGTAGCCCCCGAGGCTACAGCCAAGAACTTGTGCTTGGTTGTAGGCTCAACATTTTAGTCGACCTTGTCACTATATTGCCATTATCTCCTGATATTCTTTCCTCCTTCTTCTTCTCTCTTTTTTTTTTTTATATCGGGTGCGCGAACAGCGCTCCTGATGGGAGTAGCCCCCGAGGCTACAGCCAAGAACTTGTGCTTGACTGTAGGCTCAACATTTTCTATATTTGCCATTGTCGAAATTTTTCTTTTTTCGAAGTAGCCCCCGAGCATTTGGGCAAAAACTTGTTTCGACCAAAGGCTCCCGATACATTCAAATAACTTATCCTGTCGCCATTCTCCTTTCTCTTGTCGACATATTTTCCCTTGTCAAATTTTCTTCAACTCTATCAATGGTCGATATTTTTCTGCTTTGTGGGTCCATCGTTCCCACCATGTTGACACGTCGTGCAAGTGGGGGACACACGTCCTCCGCTTTTTCTGGTGCACGTACGGTAACGCCTATCCCAGTAAAAATACTTTTTGCCCTTATTCTTGTAAGATCAATTCTCACCACACGATTTCCTCATCCAACGGTACACTGCTTCACCCAATTCTTATATAAACCCGTCTTCAACCTCCGTTCATCCCCTCGCTTGCGCCGCTCACCTGTTCCTCTTCGCAAATCTTCCTCTGCGCCCAATCTTCGCCGATTTCCCGCTCTCACATACATTGCTCAATCCGCTGCCGTGGATGCCACCGCGTGCGCGTTTGACCCGCCACAGCACTCCAGAGTCCGCGATGGCCGCTGAAAATCCTGAGTGGGAGAGATCCAAAATCTCCAACCAAGACGCCAACCTGATGAAAAGGCTTGGCCTGATGAAGAAGGAAGGCGCCATCCGCTTTCCCAGTGAAGAAAGCTATCCCAATCCTCCCATGGAGTATCGGGTTAGTTTTGTTGATCATCTTATCCGTGGCCTCTCTCCCCCAATCCATGATTTCCTCCGCGGTCTCCTCTTTGTTTACGGGATTCAGTTGCACCAGCTGACTCCCAATTCGATCCTCCATATTTCTATTTTTATCACTCTTTGTGAATGCTTCCTTGGAGTCGCTCCCAATTGGGCTCTTTGGAAGCGCATTTTCTGCCTTCGCCGCAATGGCGCGCACCACGCCACCTACAACATAGGTGGCGTAGTTATCCGTGTCCGAACCGATGTCGAGTATTTCGACGTCAAATTTCCCGACTCCGTCCAAGGATGGCGCAAGAGGTGGCTCTATATACACGAAGAAAGCGCCAACTCCGTGGAACACAACATAGTTCCCTTCGACGGAAACGCGAAGATTCAACGCCGCCACTCCTGGGACGCCGAAGCTTCCGAAGAAGAAAAGAAAGCGACAGAAGCTCTTATGTCTCGTATTCATCGGCTCCAAAATACTCGAGGCAAAGAGTTATCCGGTGTCCAAATCACAGCCTATTTTCTTAGAATTAGAGTGCAGCCTCTTCGGGCTCGCAAAAATCCTCTTTGGACGTACTACGGTGCCAATGACGCCAATAGGCTCTCCGGTGATCTTTACGTGAAGGACTTGGAGAAGCTTATTCGAAGAATTACCTCTACGAGTAAGAAGGATCCTATTCCTTCCTCCTGTCGCGTGGCACCCTACAACTCCACCAATCCTCTTCCCGAGGTATTTTGTCTTCTCGAATTTTTATCTTGTTCTGAATTTTCCCTGCATCTCATTGTATTAACATCTCGCTATTTTTCCTTTGTCACTATTTTTATAGGGTCACCCTACTATGGCTTCCCTTCCTCCTCTTCACGAGGATGGAGAAGTCGAAGAAATGGGTATAGTTGCCGAAGATGCTCAAGGCTCTTCCCTTCTCGAAAGTGAAGTCAGCTGGTTCTCACAAATCTGCGGCTTCTCATGAAGAAGAGGTTGAGTACGAAGCTAGTGAATCGGCTGAATCCCTTCCTCCTGCTGTTTCTCCGAAGAACAAAGGAAGAGGACTGAAGTCGAGGATTACGGCATGTCTAAGGCTGAAGAAGTTGGTCCTTCGATCCGAAGGCAGCTTATGATCCTTATTTTGAGTCCCTCATCAGCTCGTAAGTCAATTTTATCTCTCCTCCTCTTTTTGATGTACCCGAAAGATTTAACTCTGTCTTGCTTTTTGTACTGTCGATTTTTGTTTACTAGTGATGAGGAAGAAGTGCCAGTTACTGACGTAGCTCCTCGGACCAGCACGTCACGTACTGTGCTTGTTTCGGACACGTTAGTTGAAGGAGATGAAACATCGCCTCCTCAACAAAACGTCGTCGCCACTACTCCACCGTCAAGCCCCCTTGTCCCTTCGCCAAAAAGGGCAAGGGTTGAAATGACCGTTGAGCCTCCTCCTCAATTGGGCAGCTCTTCGTCGCAACTCTTGGATGATGTAAGTTTATCGAGATCTATATTTCCTCTTTTTTGCTTGTGGATCCTTACTTTTTGTAATGCCGAAATTTTTTTTCCCTTCTTTTTCTTCCTCTTTGACAGCCTATGATCAAGGATCTTATCCGCATCGGGTCCCAATTTATTGGGTACCGCGAGTATGCCAGCAGGGCCGAAGGTGACGTCTTTTATACTTGCTGTTTCCCTTGGTTTTTTATTCCTGCTGCTTGTCGCTATTTTTGATCTTTCTTCTCTTTCTTTTCCTTCCTCAACAGAAAAACTTGCAGAGGCTAATAAACGTGCCGAGACACTTGCTCGAAAACTCGAGCAAAGTGAGACGGCTCGTAAGAAAGCCGAGCTTGCCGCTAGCGAAGCCAGAGCTGAAGCTGATGATGCCAAAGCAAAGGCTGCTAGTGTCGAAGAATTGCAGCAAAGGCTCAAAGATGCTGAATCTGCCTTGCTCGAGCAAAAATCTGCACAGGTTGCACGAGAACAAGGGATCATCAAGCGTTTGAATTCGCAAAGTCGACGCACGCTGAGTAATATCACTTGTCCCTTCTATTTTGTTTGTACTTCTTGTTTCTTGGTTCTTGACTAATGTTCTTTCTTGTGTGGCAGCCCAAACCAACCAAGATTTTGACCTGGAAAAGACTGTCAATGACCCTCTTCTTGACGCACTTTCTCTTCTAGAGTCCCATGGACGCGAAATTCGTGAAGGCGTGGCCAATGCCAGTGGGGCTTTGTCGGCGTTGTTCCCCTACTTCTTCCCGAAGAAAGAGGAACCTTCGACTTTCCTTGACCTCGCCAAGATGTTCAATACATCGGAAGATCTTGGGCTGAAGCTGCGCCATGAGAACATGAAGGTAGCCGTTGAAAATACTTGTTGCTCGGTTGCCGACGGTCAGCGGACTCTCGGCCTGGACGAAGGTTGGCGACACCGATCTGATAGAACGGTCGAGGTGGAAGTCAGCGATGAAGGCGGCCAAGCCCAATACGAAGAAAATCTTGGCGTATCTCGGGATCCAGCCAACGTCGACTCCTAGTTCGTCAAGGCCGGAGGTCTAGTTGCATGCCTCTGTTTTTCTTTTGCTTCTTTTGCTCTTGTCGCCAAAGTAGTCTTTTGGCGACACGTACTTTCTTAATTCCACTGTAGTGCCCTTGTAATTATTCCCAAGAGATTAATGAAGAACTCTATCTTTGCCTGTTTTTTGATGTTGTTTTGTTTTAAATTTCAGTTGATATTTGATAACTATACTCCAATTCCTACTCCTTCCAATGCTTCGCCTTCTTCCCGCGCGGAGAGAACGTTACGATCTTGCACTTGTCGATGATACCTTGTCGCAAGAATTGAATGATCTTCGACAACAACTTCAGTATGCGAAAAAGCAAACACTTGCGATGATGGAGCGGTCTCGTAAATCATCTGAAGCCGAAAAAGTTGCCCTTCAGCAAGCCCGCGAGGCTGTGGCTGCTAAGGAGATTGCTGTTTCTGAAGCTGAAAAAGCGGTCACTCGAGAAAATTTCATGCTCGAGTTAATGAATGAGGCCAGTGCGGATATGTCGGGTATGTTTGTCTCGTCTTGTGATATCTTTCATCTTCATGCTCTTGTCTCCTAAAGGTTGTCCCTTCGTTGTGTTGATAGGTGCCTTTATTGATGCTGCTGCCGAGGAAGAGAGGGTAACCACTAGGACAAACCTCCTTGTCAATCTTTCCTTGGACCATGGTTCTTTGTTTTGGGTCACTCCGGAGAGGACCCGCCAAATTACCAGATTTCAGGATCGTACCTCTCAAACCCGTGATTTCCTTCATACGTACCAAAACCTTATCCATGGTTTACAACTCCATGTTTCCTCGGAATGTCCCACCAAAAACTCTTCCTGAATTGATGGAAAGGTTCAAAGATGCTCGCGGTATCCACGATTTTGTCAAAGCACAAGCTGGTAGGCTGGTGCCGGATTTGCTCTTATCATGCTCCGGATACTGCCACTCGAAGCTTGACCTTGCCCAAGTTGTCGAGAGGGTTCATCAAAAGGTAAAGCGTCGAAGAGTTGGTGTTGATAGGATTAACACGAAGGTTACACCTATAGCCGAAGAAATGATTGAGGACCTTCTTCGGATGGATGCCGACTTTTTTGCCGATGGCCATTATGCCGATTTTCTTGGTGCTGCTCCTGAAGAGAATAGAGTTACTCTTGATGACATATTGAATCAAGACTAATTATATGCTTCTTGTAGAAATTTCTTCTTTGTAGTCCATAACTATATTGTAAAGCAACCATTATATTTCTATATTTGTCTAGCCCCCGAGTGTTTCGGTGACTTTTTACTATATTTGTATATTTGCGAGGTTGTGGACCAAGGCATTTATATATTGAAGGCAAATATGAGCCCCCGAGCTTTTGCTGAGTACTATTTTGTATTTTTATTGACTCACGAGGTATTTGAATACCAAGGCAAGATTTTTGTTCTTCTTTTATCGATGAACTATATTGAAATTCGTCTGAGCGATGACTTTGGTCGCGTTGACAAAGAAAAAGGTAATATAGCCACTATCTTTATTATATTGCAGCACCGCGAGCCCGCCTCATTAAAAACCTTCTCCGGCCCCACTCGGTGCCCCGAAAAAGGAAAAGAGTGCGTCTGAAAACTCGCGGGCGTTTCGGTACATTGAAGTTTTACAAGGACTATATTTCGACTCTAGGCGTAAAACGCCCGAGTTGCGCCACGTTCCGGGGGTTTGGCTCCTCCACCCTGTCTTCTTGTCCTTTATCCTGTATGCGCCTCCTCCGATTACTTCAGTGACGATGTAAGGGCCGAGCCATGGTGACTCGAGTTTTTCATGACTTTTTTGCGTGAGCCGAAGAACTAGGTCGCCCACCTGAAAAGATCTTGGCCGCAATCGTCGACTGTGGTAATTCTTCAAGTCCTGTTGATATTTGGTTACTCGAGACAATACTTCATCTCGAGCTTCATCAAGTGCGTCCACATCATCTTCTAGTGCTTTTCTCGACGTTTCTTCGTCATACTCCGCGACACGTGGAGAGTTGTGCTCTATCTCGATTGGCAACACTGCTTCTGCTCCATGTACCAGAAAAAATGGAGTTTCCTGTGTTGCTGTATTTGGAGTTGTTCGGATGCTCCATAACACACTTGGTAGTTCTTCAGGCCAGGTATGTCGAGCTTTTTCTAGTGGTCCTAACAAACGCTTCTTGATGCCATTGCAGATGATGCCATTGGCTTTCTCGACTTGCCCATTGGTTTGAGGATGTGCAAGCTGATGCAAAGTTCAGCTTGATGCCCACCTCTTCGCAATAGTCTTTGAATTCATTGGACGTGAAGTTGCTGCCGTTGTACGTGACGATGCTTGTGGGGCACTCCAAATCTGAAGACGAGGTCTTTTATGAATTTTACTGCGGATGCTCCGTACGGTGAATTTATCGGCTTCGCTTCTATCCACTTTGTGAATTTGTCGACTGACTACTAGCATGTATTCCTTTCCTCCTGGCGACGATTTGTGTAACTTGCCTACCATGTCGAGTCCCCATTGTGCAAAGGGCCATGACAAAGGTATTGGTGCTAGCTCTGCTGCTGGAGAGTGAGGTTTTGCGGCAAACCTTTGACACGCGTCGCAAGTTCGTACTATGTCCTTAGCATCCTCTATTGCAGTCAACCAGTAGAATCCTGCCCGAAAAACCTTGGCTGCGATAGCTCGACTACTTGCGTGGTGGCCACATATTCCTTCGTGTACGTCCTTTAGAATTATTCTTCCTTCTTCGGGTGTGATGCACCTTTGCAAGACGCCCGAAATACTTCGCTTGTATAATTCTCCCTTAACCACCGTGAAAGCTTTGGAGCGTCGAATTACTCGCCTTGCCTCAACTGGATCATCTGGTATTTCTTTCTTGAGGATATATGATATGTATGGCTGCATCCATGGTATCTGTATTACTAGGACCAAGTCTTGCTCTTCTTCTTCTTCCTCTTGCCTCTCCTTGATAGCCCCCGAGGGTTTCTTCTCCTTCTTTTTTGACTTTGCCGTCTCAGTGGATCTCTCTGTTATCTCCTCCCAAAATACACCTGGTGGGACTGCAAGGCATTGCGACCCGATGTTTGCAAGAACGTCGGCTTCGTCGTTGCTCAATCTGCTAATATGATTTACTTCGCATCCATCGAACAATTTCTCTAGCTCATTGTACACCTCCTTGTATGCCATCATGCTGTCATTGACTGCGTCACATTGGTTCATAACTTGCTGAGCTACCAACTGTGAATCGCCAAAGATTTTTAGTCGAGTTGCTCCGCAGGCTTTCGCCATCTTCATCCCGTGTATGAGAGCCTCATATTCCGCTTCATTGTTAGATGCGTTAGGGAACGTCATCCGAAGGATGTACTTCAACTTGTCGCCTTCGGGTGATATGAGTACTACTCCTGCGCCAGCCCCTTCTAGCCTCTTGGACCCATCGAAGTTCATAGTCCGGTTCTCGATAAATACGGGGGTCCTGTATTTTGCAATTCCATCCACTCTGCGATGAAGTCCGGTAGTATTTGCGACTTTATTGCTTTTCTTTTTCATACGTGATGTCCCGAGGGGAAAGTTCTATTCCCCAAAGGGAGACACGACCCGTAGCTCACGGGTTGTTCAGTATATTTGACAAAGGGGCTTCATTGACCACTATGATCGGGTGTGCCGAAAAATAGTGGCGCAATTTTCGTGCTGTCGTGAACACTCCATATGCTAGCTTTTGGTACTGAGGGTACCTTTGTTTTGAGGGAGACAAGACTTCACTCACGAAGTATACTGGTCGCTGTACTCCATGGATTTTCCCTTCTTCTTCTCTTTCGACAACTAACACCGTGCTAACCACTTGGGGTGTGGCTGCAATATACAGCGAGGAGAGGTTCCTTTTCCTTTGGAGCCACCAGGATTGGTGGTGTCAATATTTTTCGCTTCAGATCCTCGAAAGCTCTATCGGCTTCTTCGTTCCACTCGGAATTTATCTCCTTGTTTGATCGGCGCATAAAATGGTAACGCTTTTTCTCCTAACCTGGCGACGAATCTGCTCAAAGCTGCGACTCGCCCAGTTAACTGCTGTATTTCTTTCAACTTTGTTGGCTTCCTCATTGTTACTATGGCTTGTATTTTGTCGGGATTTGCTTCAATCCCTCTTGCTGAAACTAGGAATCCCAGAAGTTCTCCCGTCTGGGACACCAAAAGAACACTTTGTCGGGTTTAGCTTGAGGCAGAATTTGTCGAGGTTGTCGAAAGTTTCTTTGAGATCCTCGATCAGCGTTGCCCCCTTTTTTGATGTTATGACGACATCATCGATGTATACTTGCACGTTTTTTCCGATCTGTGTTGCTAGACACTTCTGCATCATTCTCTGATATGTTGCTCCCGCATTTTTTAGACCGAAGGGCATTGTCTTGTAGCAAAACACGCCGTAAGGTGTAATAAATGCTGTCTTGGCTTCATCATCTTCTTTTAATCTGATCTGGTTATAACCAGAGTATGCATCCAAAAAGGAAAGACGTTCACAACCTGCCGTGGAGTCGATAATTTGATCGATCCTTGGGAGGGGAAAGTGATCCTTAGGGCAATGTTTGTTGAGACACGTAAAGTCGACGCACATGCGAAGGACTCGTCGTGTTTTTCTTCGGCACCATCACTTGGGTTAGCTACCCATGTGGCTTCGTGGATATCTCTCGATAAAACCAGCTTCCTCTAGTCGATTTATTTCGATAGCATGGATTTGCGGTTTGGTTCCGAAAAACGCCGCAAAGGTTGTCCGATTGGTTTCATTTGTTGGATCCAAATTTAGGTGGTGCTCGGCAAGTTCCACGGGTACTCCTGGCATGTCAGTCTGGACACCATGCGAAGATTTTCCAGTTCTCACGGAGGAACTCGACGAGCGCGCTTTCCTATGCGATATCCATGTTGTTTGCAATGGATGTCGTCTTTTTGGATCTGTCGGGTGAATCTGCACCTCCTTAGAATTTTTCTCTGTGTTGAAAGTTGATTCTTTATTTGGCCTTCCGACGTACGGCAATACGTCGTAATCAGTCATGCTCTTCGACGCCAAGTATTCAGCTTGCATCCCGAAGGTTTCTGATAACCGATGGAAATCTTTGTCGCACTTATCTGCTAAGGCAAAACTCCCTTTGACCGTGATTGGTCCCTTGGGTCCGGGCAATCTCCATAACAGGTATGTATAGTGTGGTACTGCCATAAATCTAGCGTATGCTGGTCGTCCCAACAAAGCGTGGTACTGCGATGGAAAATCCACGACTTCAAACTCCAGTTTCTCGATTCTATAATTTTCTCGAGTTCCAAACTGAACGTCGAGGTTGATCTTCCCCAATGGGTAACTTGGTTTCTCTGGTGTGATTCCGTGGAACCTTGTGTCTGTTGGCTTCGAGGTTTGCTAAGGATATGTTCATCTTCCTCAATGTATCGCATACATGAGGTTTAAGCTGCTGCCACCATCTATGAATACTCGAGAAACGTCAAATCCTGCGATAGCTCGCTGGCAAAATGAGTGCTTGACCGCCCTGGTCGAGGAACTTGCTGCGGGTGGTCCGCTATGGTGAAGCCGATGTCTTGCCCCGACCAATTGAGGTACTCAGCTGTTGGTGGAGGCATTTTCTCTCGCCATAAACACCTGTCGTGAAATTACTTTTTGAGCTCTATTAGATGGCCTTCCCTTCGAATCATCGACACCTGCTCCGTTGGAGTTAGGATCAACATAGGGTGGTGGTGCGAGTGCTGCCGCTATTATGAGCTGGTGTTGATTGCCTTCTGTAATCGCGGGAGGTGGCGGTAGATGAACTTCGCTCCTGGGCTCCCGAGGGTTTCTCTGTGCTGCTCGTGCGTGAGCGTTTTCTGCACATCTGAACATTGCTTGGAAATTTCGACAATCTTTCTGTAGATGCCCTGACTGTCTTTTCCCATTGCTGTCGAGGAAGAAGTGCATCTGGCACGGTCCGTTCAACATTTCTTCGGGAGACAAAAAAGGTCGTGGAAACCTTGGCCCACTATTTTGCCTGTTACGGGAGTCGTCCCTATTGTCGCCTCGCTGCTCACTGCTTCTCTGATAATCATCTCTGTTGCTTCCTCCTGTATTTGACCGAAATCCTGCCGAAATTTGCCCTGGGGCGTCATAGTTCGGATACTGCCGAGGAAATCGTCGCCTCGTCGATAATTTCGACCACGGTCCTCCTCCGGCGACCTGTGTCGTTTATTGTGGACAGCGTCTTCTCCGTCTGCCCATCTATTTGCTATCTCCATCAACGCGGATACTGTTTTTGGATTGGTCCTTCCCAAGTCCTCGACAAAATCTCCACGTCTGATTCCTGCGACAAACGCATCTATTGCTCTCTCATCAGATATATTTTCTGCTGAGTTTTTTATGATGTTCCACCTTTGGATGTATTTTCTCATTGACTCATCTGGCTTTTGTCGACACGCCCTCAACTCTTCCAACGATGCAGGCTTCTTGCATGTGGATCTGAAGTTCTTGACGAAAACGTCCTCGAAACTTTCCCAGCTGTCGATGGATCCTGGCGGAAGTTTTTTGATCCAAGATCGTGCGGCTCCACTTAAGTGCACCTGAATACTTTGCATTGCTTGTTGCTCTAGTTCCTCCGAGTTAGCTTCACCGTCTCGAGGTAATCAATTAACCAGTCCTCCGGGTCTTGCAGGCCGTCGAACTTTTTGAAGTGATCGGGTAACTTGAATCCTGAGGGGACTCGAGTTTTTCGGACTCTTCTCGTGAAGCACGGTAGACCGCACATATCCTCGTCATTAAGCTCCGGGGACTGCCGATGATCTCTCCTGCTTTGCCTTGCTCTGTCGACCCTTGCTTGCACTCCTGTGTCTCTTGCTCCACTTGGTCCTTCGGGAGCTGCCGCCGTTATTGCTGCAGGTCGTGGACTATTTTGCCTTGCTGCTCCTTCGGGAGGCGTTGCTACGAACGCTGTCCCCATAGCTCCAACTCCTGCCAATGCCATGTTGTATAATGTTTCCCTTGGATCTCCTGGGGGTGGCTTGGATGCGAGGATGTAAGCTTGTGTCGCCATATACCCAGCTTCTGGTGTCTTAGGGATAATATTTCCTCTTGTATCTATCGTCATAAAAGACATGTCGAGGTTTTGAATCAAGTGCTCTCTTTCTGCTTCGGGTATGTGTTGTAACCTTGATCTTCCTCTGTTCCGAGCCTCTCTGTGGCTATCACCCGAAACTCTAGATTGTCCACTTAGATCTGCCCTTCTCCTGCTAGATGCAGAAGCTGCCTCCTTTCTCCTGTTCAACTCAGCTGTCTGTTTTTCTATTTCTCGGGCAGTTCGTGCGAGCATATATTGATAAGCTTGCAATTCTTGAGCTGTAGCTGTCGTCGTCATTGGTTCTGAACCATCTATGGCTTTTGCCGCTCTATCCCATGCTGCCTGTGGAAGTTGAACTCTAACGCGTGGTGTGGGCCCGACATATTTAGTGCCCATACCTCTCCTTAGATCTGAGGGATCGACAAAAGGATTTCCCAATTGGTCGAAAGCCTCCGATGTTTCCTCTTGTTCTTCGATAGCATAAATCTGATGATATTTTGTACTCAGATCTATGTTGGGTTCGGTGACATCATTGTTGAGATTGATGAAGACCTTGCCCACTGTGAGAGATTTGTCGACGAAGTCGTAACTATCGACATCGTTTGAGCCATCGCTTATATATGAGTCCGCAGATGACCCAAACGATGCGTTGCTGAAGATCTTGGCGAGTTTCTCTCTTGCTCTGATGCTGACGTAGCGTGTTGCCGAAGTTTCTTCTTCTGACTCAGTTGATGATGCATAGCTTGAAAATTCAGAATCGACCGCCGACGATCCCGACGAAATCGGAATTTCGACACGATACGATCCTTCCTTCTCGACGTGAAAGTGGAACCTTCCGAACATCATCTCCAAGGGCTCCGCCAGATACGCATATGCATCCAAACGGGAGGGTGGGTGAGGAACAAAATCAACAGGACCAGTAGCGATCTGTTTACCTCGATCCATAGTGTTGCTTCCGGTTGACGATGTCGAAGATCTTGAACGTGCCATCGAGATCGGATCCTTACGCCTCTAATTCCCACAGACGGCGCCAATTGACAAGGGATTAACTTGTCAATGCCTATGGATTGTAGGCTAGGGTTTAGTTAGAAGTAGAGGGCAAGTAGATCTCGAAGGTTTCAGCCGAAAAGTACTCGACGAATATGAAAACTAGGGTTTGCAGACAATGATTCGATGATCTTCTCGTCCCTCGACCCCCCCTTTATATAGGTGGAGCCGAGGGATTCGTGCTATACAAGGATTACATAGTCCGGGACGGTTTCTAACTCATCCCGCCAGATTACAAATAACACTTCCTATTACAACTCTATCTTTTCCTTAAATACATCTTGGGCTCTCGAGTCTTCTTATTCTTCGGGTAGTGGGCCTTCAATAAACCCCGGGTACTATATTAGGCAGGCCCATTTGGGATGCCTATGTCGGTTGGTGTAGAGGATAGCTTCGTTTGAGTTGATTTGCTTCGGTGATGAGCTGGTGCTTGTCCTGCTCCTCCTTGTGAGCTTGTGATCTTGGTTTATTTACGGTAATTGGAAATAGGTGAAACAGCTCTAGTCGTTCATCCGTTCTTGGTGTTCTTGGCTGTTCTTGGTGCTCGGTGACTTACCCTGCTGCTTGGTCGATGACTGAGCTAGGGTTTACTGTGGAAAAGGTTTTATATGGTTGGCCCTTGCTTCTCTGGTCGACAGCTCCACCTTTCCCTTTGGTGACTCACTGTGTGTGTGTGCTGCATGCACACAGCCTTGTGTAGCCTGGTGCTGTGCACTTGGACTTGGAGAGGATCAGCTCGGCTGATCTTTGTGCATATCCTCTCTATTTCAATTCTTTGCTAACCTGCCAAGTGGCATTGCCACTTGGCATAATGTTCTATTTGTGTTGTTTGTGTGCGGGGATCAAGCAATTGATCAAGATGGTCTCGAAGATCATCAAGTCCAAGATCAAGTGAAGTGATCTTGTAGTATTTAGGACAGAATCTATCCTTGTACCTTTCTTTTTATTTTCTTTTCTATTTTTCCCAATTTGTGTAATGTGTTGTAATATATCATGTTTCTATTCTGGATATTGTAAATGACATTGTAGGATAACGTTGCATAGAAAACAAAAATTTTCCTACCGCGAACACGCAATCCAAGCCAAGATGCAATCTAGAAGACGGTAGCAACGAGGGGGTATCGAGTCTCACCCTTGAAGAGATTCCAAAGCCTACAAGATGAGGCTCTTGTTGCTGCGGTAGACGTTCACTTGCCGCTTGCAAAAGCGCGTAGAAGATCTTGATCACGATCGCTTCCGGCGCCACGAACGGGCAGCACCTCCGTACTCGGTCACACGTTCGGTTGTTGATGAAGACGACGTCCACCTCCCCGTTCCAGCGGGCAGCGGAAGTAGTAGCTCCTCTTGAATCCGACAGCACGACGGCGTGGTGTCGGTGGTGGTGGAGAAATCCGGCGGAGCTTCGCTTAAGCGTGCGGGATGTGGTGGAGGAGAGAGACCGCTAGGGTTTGGGGAGAGAGAGGGGTTGGGCGCCGGCCCTCTAAGGGGTGCGGCCAAGGCTGAGGCTTGAAGTGGTCAGCCCCCTCTCCTATGCCCCTCATTATATAGGTGGAAGCCCCAAGAGTTCTAGTCCAAGTCTTCGAATAAGACCCCAACACTAAAACCTCCCATATGTGGGAAACCTACTCAAGGAGGGAGTCCCACCCAAGGTGGGACTCCCACCTTTCCTTGAGGTGGGTTGGCCGGCCACCCTAGGGGAGTCCACCTTGGACTCCTCCCCTTTAGGGTTGGCTGGTCATGCAAGGTGGAGTCCCTCCGGGACTCCACTTTCCATGGTGATTTCTTCCGGACTTTTCTAGAACCTTCTAGAACCTGCCATAAATGCACCGGATCATTTCCAAACTTGGAATATGACTTCCTATATATGAATCTTATTCTCCGGACCATTCCGGAACTCCTCGTGATGTCCGGGATCTCATCCGGGACTCCGAACAAATATTCGAACTCCATTCCATATTCAAGTTCTACCATTTCAACATCCAACTTTAAGTGTGTCACCCTACGGTTCGTGAACTATGCGGACATGGTTGAGTACTCACTCCGACCAATAACCAATAGCGGGATCCGGAGATCCATAATGGCTCCCACATATTCAACGATGACTTTAGTGATCGAATGAACCATTCACATACGATACCAATTCCCTTTGTCACGCGATATTTTACTTGTCCGAGGTTTGATCTTCGGTATCACTCTATACCTTGTTCAACCTCGTCTCTCGACAAGTACTCTTTACTCGTACCGTGGTATGTGGTCTCTTATGAACTTATTCATATGCTTGCAAGACATTAGACGACATTCCACCGAGAGGGCCCAGAGTATATCTATCCGTCATCGGGATGGACAAATCCCACTGTTGATCCATATGCCTCAACTCATACTTTCCGGATACTTAATCCCACCTTTATAACCACCCATTTACGCGGTGGCGTTTGATGTAATCAAAGTACCTTTCCGGTATAAGTGATTTACATGATCTCATGGTCATAAGGACTAGGTAACTATGTATCGAAAGCTTATAGCAAATAACTTAATGACGAGATCTTATGCTACGCTTAATTGGGTGTGTCCATTACATCATTCATATAATGATATAACCTTGTTATTAATAACATCCAATGTTCATGATTATGAAACTAATCATCCATTAATCAACAAGCTAGTTTAAGAGGCATACTAGGGACTTCTTTGTTTGTCTACATATCACACATGTACTAATGTTTCGGTTAATACAATTATAGCATGATATATAAACATTTATCATAAACATAAAGATATAAATAATAACCACTTTATTATTGCCTCTAGGGCATATCTCCTTCAGTCTCCCACTTGCACTAGAGTCAATAATCTAGTTTACATTTGTAAAGATATAACACCTTGGCCTTCTGGTGCTTTATCATGTATTGCTCACGGGAGAGGTTTTTAGTCATCGGATCTGACACGCTCATAAACGTATGTATTTTGTAATTCATTTGCGTCTCAACGCATCACTCATTTCCAAATGAGTTGGCATTAAATATGTTTGATCTTCTGGTGGAACCTTAATTCCGCTGTCTGAAATATGTCACTAATATTGTCACACACAATATAGCTTCAAAGTTCTGACTCTGTCGGAACTACACCAAGTTCTCAAAGAACCTCTTGACTTAACATCCTTTGTCATTGTCAAAATAATGACATACTCTGCCTTCTTTTGTAGAATCCGTCACAATATTTAGAACTCTTCTAAATCTAGCATAGACAACTTCTAGCTCATTGTGCTACCTTTTAAACAACACTTAGTCTAATTTGAGATTGAAATTATATTTTATATGTGACAAAACCAATATCGGTGTAACACCTTACAGCGATTTGTTTGTCATTTCTTCATACAAAAAATATATATATATCCTTAGTTCTTCTAAAGTACTCAAGGATATTCTTACTGTCGTCCAATGATCATCATATGAATCATTCTGGTATATGCTCATAACACTTTATAGCACATGATATCTGATTGTGTACATATTATTCGTGATCTATAATCACTCATGTGTTTTTACTCATTGAGTGTCAGATACACTCAAGTCTTGTTAAACCTTCACATGACAAGAACATTTTCTTAATATTTCTATATTGAACTACTTCAATATCCATCATATGTACTTTGACTTAAACTTATTTATGTGTTTCAATCTATCTTCATAGATCTTGACACTAAATTTGTTTCAGTCCATATCCTTTCATTGAAGTTAATTCTCAATGAAACCTTTTTAATCAAGTATATAATTACATCATTTATAACCAACTATATGTCACCTACATAAAGTATTATAAATGTGTCTTAGCGCTCCCACTTAATTTCTTGCAAATGCAAGCCTCTTCATCGTCTCCGATGAAATCAAAAACTCTTTGACTATTTCATCCGGTGAAGATTCCAACTCCGTGATACTTACTTCATCCAATTGAAGCTTGTATACCTATCTAGTATTCCACGGACCAGCAAAACTCTTGGTTGTATCTTGTATACATACTTCTGTTAAGTAGTGTATTTTGCCATCCTACTAGCATATCTCATAAAAGAAATATGTAGTGATTACTAGAATAATCCACATAGACTATAAGCATTGCTACGGAAGATCTAATCTTATCGTATTCAACTCTTTGAACTTTGTCGTAAACAATTTTTCGATAAGTCAAGCTTTCTTCAAGGATATTTCATCCAAGTCTATCAATTTCATAGATCCATTTACTTTCATAAAGTATTCATCTATCTTGGATTTCATGGCGCATGGCCATTTTAACGGAGTCGGGGCCCATCATAACTTCTTTGTTTTGTAGTTGGTTTATCATTGTTCAAAATCAATCCTTTGTCCACAAATCATTTATTTGATCACAAAGTAAACCATACCTACAAGGTTCAATATGTACTTCGATCTCCATGGCTAAAACACTTTGTAGTCATGAGAGCCATGATCGTCGTGGCCGCTTCCGAAACCAATTCCGATGCTGCGCTACTCGATCATTATGCTCAGGTTCATAAACCTTATCAAATTATATTGTCCTCCCACTCAAATACTTCACTCGAAACAATTTCTCGGAAATAAGAAACATTGACAAACACTTTTGTCTTTGTCTCGTGGGAAGAATTCCCAATTAAATCTCCGGGATAACCAACAAAGACATTCATCCGATTTTGGTTGACTATTAGGGTTTATACCCATGCCATAACTTGTATGGTGTCATTTCAACGGATCATGATGATGCTCTATTCGAGTGTAAAAGCGGTAGTCACTAAAGCATAATCCACAAAAATATAATGGCATCAATATTTTATCTCATCATTGATCCAACAAAGTTTGGATATATCTCTTGGATACTTCATCATCACTATGATACTCCAAGAAACGTAAGTTGTAGAACAATTTCATAACTCTCTTAGATGTTCGCTAAAACTCGTAATTCAAATATTTCCACCATGATCCAATCATAGATATTTGATTTCTATTACGATGATTTCCACTTCATACTGAAATTTATTTGAATCCATTCAAATGTTTCAAACTTCTTCCTTATTGAATATATCCATATATATATACTCAATTCATTGTTGGAAGTTTTTATGAAGTAGAAGAATCTCCCGCACACAACTATGCCCAGTGAACCACATACATCAGCATGTATGTTTCCACTAAGTTAGTTGCCCGTTCAACTCTTGGCCTATGAACGGTATTTTAGTCATTCTTTTTAGAAAAGATTTGCAAGCGCCAAATGATTCAAAAATCAAATGACTCCAAAAATCCATTTGCATGGAGTTCCTTCATGCATTCCTTTCTAACATGACCTAAATGGCGGTTCCACAAATAAGTGGAATTCAAATCATTTGCCTTATGGCATTTTAGCGTCAGTGTTATGTATGTGTGTTTCACCATTAAGATTTATAATAACTTATCCATCGTACATGGAGTAATGTCATAATTTGAACAACTCATTGTTTTCATTTGACCAGAGCAAAATAACAATTATTAAGTTCTTTATTATAAATTCTAAGGGCTAGATAGAATGCCAACGATGAACATAATAACACTTTATTTTGTTCCAGACGTGCATTCCTATCATATTCCTTGTCGATCACTTAGGCCATTGTATTCTTGTATTGCGTTGTTTTGTATGACACTTCATACCAACCAATATAGTACTAATACCCAAGAATTTCATAGTGTGACTTAACTAGGAATACAACCATAACATGTATATCATTTATATACACCCGAGCTAGACTTTCTAGTCTTTTCTTTTCTTTTTGCCAAAATATCTTTTGCAGTTTCTCTTTTAGCTTTCCTCATTATTCAGAAAACACTTCAACATCATTAACTTCTAGGTTTGTTGGTCAAATACCAATAACCTTGAGGTTCTTACTTTGAAGTTGATCATCATATGATAAGTGTTCCGGATTTCACTATTAGTAACCTTGTAATATGATGAACAATTTCACTCATAATTTTATCCATTGTATCATGATGACTTTCCGAGACCATGTCCGTACATGCTAGGCTCATAAAGTTTTAACCTTGGTATTCGCATGTGCAAATCTGGCTTGCACCCGTTGTATGCACACGTAGAATCTATCACACCCGATCATCACGTGATGCTTCGATACGACGAGTCTTAGCAACGGTGCATACTAAGGATGATAACTTCATGGATATGCGAATATCGTTAGTGCCCCAATAGTTGGAGGATTGTGACGCCTGGCGTCTTCAACCTTCATACATTCCCATAAAACTTATGAGTTTATGTAGTCTCACCAAATTATATTCTATCATCTTGCAATAAGGTCTTAGATATCACATATATCTCATACCTTGATTATTTCTGAAAACTAAATTTTCAGCTCCTTACTTTTCAAACAAATTTGAACTTCAAGTTTGACGGAGACAAGATAACTTTAGGTACTAATTGAAACCATAGCTCTTTGAATCAACAATGTGAGGTTTACTAAAAGTTTGCAATAGGACTTAATCATTTCTTGATTCATTAACAATACGGTACCAATCCGTAAAGTTTCTTATCAGATTTTAACAGTATTTCTATCTCAATAACAAGACTAGCGCATAGTAGAAAACGGATGCCAATACTACAAAAATTAATTCAAAATACTACTCAGACTATGTTTATGATAATTAGTTCATGTTCTAATCTTATTACTAATGAACTCCCACTTAATACAACATCCCTCATAGTTGTTAAGTGGTACACGATCCAAATCCACTACACCAAAACCGATCATCACGTGAGATGATGTAGCTTCAATGGTGAACATCAACATGTTGATCATATCATCCATATGACTCGTGTTCAACCTTTCGGTTTCCGTTGTCCCGAGGCCATGTCCGTACATGCTAGGCTCGTCAAGCAAACCCAAGTATTCCGCGTGTGCAACATGGCTTACACCCGTTGTATGTGAACGTTGAATCTATCACATCCGATCATCACGAGATGCTTCGAAACGACGAACTGTGACAACGGTGCATACGAGGGGAGAACACTTTATTATCTTGATATTAATGTGAGGGATCATCTTATAATGCTACCGTCGCGATCTAAGCAAAATAAGATGCATAAAGGATTAACATCACATGCAATTCATATGTGATATGATATGGCCCTTTAGTCTTTGCGCCTTCGATCTTCATCTCCAAAGCACGGACATGATCTCCATCATCAACGGGCATGATCTCCATCATCGTCGGCGTAGCGTCAAGGTTCATGGCGCCGTCTTCATGGTTGTTCACCTCATGTAGCAACTATTACAACTACTTTGAAATACTACTCAACATGAAATTTAAAGACAACCATAAGGCTCCTGCCGGTTGCCACAATACAATAATGATCATCTCATACATATTCATCATCACATTATGGCCATATCACATCACCAAACCCTGCAAAAACAAGTTAGACGTCTCTAATTTGGTTTGCATATTTTACGTGGTTTAGGGTTTTCGAGTAAGATCTAATCTACCTACGAACATGAACCACAACGGTGATACTAGTGTTGTCAATAGAAGAGTAAATTGAATCTTCACTATAGTAGGAGAGACAGACACCCGCAAAGCCTCTTATGCAATACAAGTTGCATGTCGAACGAGGAGCAAGTCTCATGAACGCGGTCATGTAAAGTTAGCCCGAGCCGCTTCATCCCACTATGCCACAAAGATGCAAAGTACTCAAACTAAAGATAACAAGAGCATCAACGCCCACAAAACCATTGTGTTCTACTCGTGCAACCATCTATGCATAGACACGGCTCGATACCACCGTAGGATAACGTTGCATAGAAAACAAAAATTTTCCTACCGCGAACACGCAATCCAAGCCAAGATGCAATCTAGAAGACGGTAGCAACGAGGGGGTATCGAGTCTCACCCTTGAAGAGATTCCAAAGCCTACAAGATGAGGCTCTTGTTGCTGCGGTAGACGTTCACTTGCCGCTTGCAAAAGCGCGTAGAAGATCTTGATCACGATCGCTTCCGGCGCCACGAACGGGCAGCACCTCCGTACTCGGTCACACGTTCGGTTGTTGATGAAGACGACGTCCACCTCCCCGTTCCAGCGGGCAGCGGAAGTAGTAGCTCCTCTTGAATCCGACAGCACGACGGCGTGGTGTCGGTGGTGGTGGAGAAATCCGGCGGAGCTTCGCTTAAGCGTGCGGGATGTGGTGGAGGAGAGAGACCGCTAGGGTTTGGGGAGAGAGGGGGGTTGGGCGCCGGCCCTCTAAGGGGTGCGGCCAAGGCTGAGGCTTGAAGTGGTCAGCCCCCTCTCCTCTGCCCCTCATTATATAGGTGGAAGCCCCAAGAGTTCTAGTCCAAGTCTTCGAATAAGACCCCAACACTAAAACCTCCCATATGTGGGAAACCTACTCAAGGAGGGAGTCCTACCCAAGGTGGGACTCCCACCTTTCCTTGAGGTGGGTTGGCCGGCCACCCTAGGGGAGTCCACCTTGGACTCCTCCCCTTTAGGGTTGGCTGGTCATGCAAGGTGGAGTCCCTCCGGGACTCTACTTTCCATGGTGATTTCTTCCGGACTTTTCTAGAACCTTCTAGAACCTGCCATAAATGCACCGGATCATTTCCAAACTTGGAATATGACTTCCTATATATGAATCTTATTCTCCGGACCATTCGGAACTCCTCGTGATGTCCGGGATCTCATCCGGGACTCCGAACAAATATTCGAACTCCATTCCATATTCAAGTTCTACCATTTCAACATCCAACTTTAAGTGTGTCACCCTACGGTTCGTGAACTATGCGGACATGGTTGAGTACTCACTCCGACCAATAACCAATAGCGGGATCCGGAGATCCATAATGGCTCCCACATATTCAACGATGACTTTAGTGATCGAATGAACCATTCACATACGATACCAATTCCCTTTGTCACGCGATATTTTACTTGTCCGAGGTTTGATCTTCGGTATCACTCTATACCTTGTTCAACCTCGTCTCCCGACAAGTACTCTTTACTCGTACCGTGGTATGTGGTCTCTTATGAACTTATTCATATGCTTGCAAGACATTAGACGACATTCCACCGAGAGGGCCCAGAGTATATCTATCCGTCATCGGGATGGACAAATCCCACTGTTGATCCATATGCCTCAACTCATACTTTCCGGATACTTAATCCCACCTTTATAACCACCCATTTACGCAGTGGCGTTTGATGTAATCAAAGTACCTTTCCGGTATAAGTGATTTACATGATCTCATGGTCATAAGGACTAGGTAACTATGTATCGAAAGCTTATAGCAAATAACTTAATGACGAGATCTTATGCTACGCTTAATTGGGTGTGTCCATTACATCATTCATATAATGATATAACCTTGTTATTAATAACATCCAATGTTCATGATTATGAAACTAATCATCCATTAATCAACAAGCTAGTTTAAGAGGCATACTAGGGACTTCTTGTTTGTCTACATATCACACATGTACTAATGTTTCGGTTAATACAATTATAGCATGATATATAAACATTTATCATAAACATAAAGATATAAATAATAACCACTTTATTATTGCCTCTAGGGCATATCTCCTTCAGTCTCCCACTTGCACTAGAGTCAATAATCTAGTTTACATTTGTAAAGATATAACACCTTGGCCTTCTGGTGCTTTATCATGTATTGCTCACGGGAGAGGTTTTTAGTCATCGGATCTGACACGCTCGGAAACGTATGTATTTTGTAATTCATTTGCGTCTCAACGCATCACTCATTTCCAAATGAGTTGGCATTAAATATGTTTGATCTTCTCGGTGGAACCTTAATTCCGCTGTCCGAAATATGTCACTAATATTGTCACACACAATATAGCTTCAAAGTTCGACTCGTCGGAACTACACCAAGTTCTCAAAGAACCTCTTGACTTAACATCCTTTGTCATTGTCAAAATAATGACATACTCTGCCTTCTTTTGTAGAATCCGTCACAATATTTAGAACTCTTCTAAATCTAGCATAGACAACTTCTAGCTCATTGTGCTACCTTTTAAACAACACTTAGTCTAATTTGAGATTGAAATTATATTTTATATGTGACAAAACCAATATCGGTGTAACACCTTACAGCGATTTGTTTGTCATTTCTTCATACAAAATATATATATATATCCTTAGTTCTTCTAAAGTACTCAAGGATATTCTTACTCGTCGTCCAATGATCATCATATGAATCATTCTGGTATATGCTCATAACACTTTATAGCACATGATATCTGATTGTGTACATATTATTCGTGATCTATAATCACTCATGTGTTTTTACTCATTGAGTGTCATATACACTCAAGTCTTGTTAAACCTTCACATGACAAGAACATTTTCTTAATATTTCTATATTGAACTACTTCAATATCCATCATATGTACTTTGACTTAAACTTATTTATGTGTTTCAATCTATCTTCATAGATCTTGACACTAAATTTGTTTCAGTCCATATCCTTTCATTGAAGTTAATTCTCAATGAAACCTTTTTAATCAAGTATATAATTACATCATTTATAACCAACTATATGTCACCTACATAAAGTATTATAAATGTGTCTTAGCGCTCCCACTTAATTTCTTGCAAATGCAAGCCTCTTCATCGTCTCCGATGAAATCAAAAACTCTTTGACTATTTCATCCGGTGAAGATTCCAACTCCGTGATACTTACTTCATCCAATTGAAGCTTGTATACCTATCTAGTATTCCACGGACCAGCAAAACTCTTGGTTGTATCTTGTATACATACTTCTGTTAAGTAGTGTATTTTGCCATCCTACTAGCATATCTCATAAAAGAAATATGTAGTGATTACTAGAATAATCCACATAGACTATAAGCATTGCTACGGAAGATCTAATCTTATCGTATTCAACTCTTTGAACTTTGTCGTAAACAATTTTTCGATAAGTCAAGCTTTCTTCAAGGATATTTCATCCAAGTCTATCAATTTCATAGATCCATTTACTTTCATAAAGTATTCATCTATCTTGGATTTCATGGCGCATGGCCATTTTAACGGAGTCGTGGCCCATCATAACTTCTTTGTTTTGTAGTTGGTTTATCATTGTTCAAAATCAATCCTTTGTCCACAAATCATTTATTTGATCACAAAGTAAACCATACCTACAAGGTTCAATATGTACTTCGATCTCCATGGCTAAAACACTTTGTAGTCATGAGAGCCATGATCGTCGTGGCCGCTTCCGAAACCAATTCCGATGTCTGCGCTACTCGATCATTATGCTCAGTTTCATAAACCTTATCAAATTATATTGTCCTCCCACTCAAATACTTCACTCGAAACACTTTCTCGGAAATAAGAAACATTGACAAACACTTTTGTCTTTGTCTCGTGGGAAGAATTCCCAATTAAATCTCGTACCGTGGTATGTGGTCTCTTATGAACTTATTCATATGCTTGCAAGACATTAGACGACATTCCACCGAGAGGGCCCAGAGTATATCTATCCGTCATCGGGATGGACAAATCCCTATGCCTCAACTCATACTTTCCGGATACTTAATCCCACCTTTATAACCACCCATTTACGCAGTGGCGTTTGGTGTAATCAAAGTACCTTTCCGGTATAAGTGATTTATATGATCTCATGGTCATAAGGACTAGGTAACTATGTATTGAAAGCTTATAGCAAATAACTTAATGACGTGATCTTATGCTACGCTTAATTGGGTGTGTCTATTACATCATTCATATAATGACATAACCTTGTTATTAATAACATCCAATGTTCATGATCACGAAACCATGATCATCTATTAATCAACAAGCTAGTTAAAAGGCATACTAGGGACTCCTTGGTTGTCTACATATCACACATGTACTAATGTTTCGGTTAATACAATTATAGCATGATATATAAACATTTATCATAAACATAAAGATATAAATAATAACCACTTTATTATTGCCTCTAGGGCATATCTCCTTCATAATTGTTGTATTATTTATCTTCTTGATTACTTATAATTATTTCTTGAATTAACTCAAGTTTGAATTATGGAATATCCATTTAATGTTTGAATTTGAAATTCAAATTCAACTTGGTTTGAATTCAATCATACAACTTAATTTGGAATTCAATCATGCAACTTAAGATTGTAATGCAATCTCTCTTCTCTCTTCTCAAAACCCTAATCTAGTTAAGTAGGAACAAGTTCATCGCACTCTCGAAACCCTAACCCTGTAGGATGTCGAGAGAGAAACCTGTCCCCTTCAATGCAGTTTTGTTTTAAAAGCGCGAAATTTCCCCGTAATTTACGATGCAATGCACATCCCTTTCTAAAATCTACCCCTCGATCGTCTATAAACCTGGGACATTACAGGGAGGCATGAACGTCGGCGGTGTTGGGGGAGTCATGGATGCCAACGCAGCTCGCGGCGCTAGGACCTCTTGGCTGATGCACTCACGGTACATCTCGTGCCACGCCCTCGCCAACGGGTCCATCTTCACCATGTCAGCCATCAAGATCTTGGATTCTTGAGACATCTTGGCCAACGAAAGCTACGTCGCTTCGTTGGTGGCCTTCATGGCGACGGCGTGAGCTTCCATCTTCGCCGCCTCCACCTTCTCCCTCTCCAACTCAATCTTCATGTCTTGCTTATCTAGTATTGCCTTCCACACGACGGTGGCCCTATTGCCGCTTCCTTGTTCTCCGTTGAGAAGGAGGATATCATCTTCTCGAGGGAGGCGTCCATGGCGGCCAATGTCAGCGCCGCATTCCTCTCAGCCTTGGCCTTCTTGTTTCCAATGGGGCGCCCGGTGGAGGCGTCGGCTGGATCGACCGACCCATCTTCCCCGACGTCGTCCTTGTTGAGAGTGTGGAGGATGTCGTCCCATTTTTTTGCAACCTTGTAGTTTGTTGAAGCAATGCATGAAGGGGAAATCTTTGTCCTCGTTTTGGCTCTTGTACATCTTGAGGGCGTCGAGCATCTACATGATTCATTAACAATATATAGAACAAGATGGACATCATCAAATAGATACACTATGATGCATTATGAAATAGACATCATCAAATGGACATAGATCATACCAATCCACCATCGTCTTGCCGCTCTCCTTCCGGATCTTAATCTTCTCATAGTAGCCATGGAACTTGCTACACGCCACTTTGATGATGTTCCAACGGTGAGAGAGGGCGCCCTCATTCCGGATCATGTGGATGGTGGCGTACTCACCATAGTTTTTCTTCTCGTTGAATGAATCAAGGATGTAGTACTTGCCGAAGGATTGATTGGTGTCGGTGATGGGGCAAAAGCTCACTTGTTACCATGCATTGATGATACATTCATCCTCCAAAGACCTCCACCTAGGACCACAAGTGCCGCCGGTCCGCCTATTCATCGTCGTCGTGGTGGTCACGCCGGTGTCAGTGTCGATCAGCTCCTCCTGGACCTCCTCCTCCCCATCTTCGTCTTCTTCTTCATACTCGTCGACGGGGGTTCATAGGCGTGGCCATGGCGTATGAAGCCAGTGAGGATCTCGGTGCCGCCGGCAATCTACGCGGCAAGTAACCTACTTTGAGTCGCCGACAATGTTTACGATGCACATAACACATAAAAGAAGGAAACTCACCTCGTCGTCGCCCATGGACAAGCCGGACGCGCTACCGAACACCTGATGGCCGCTCCTGCTCTCGTCGGCGAAGAGGTTGCGGGGCAGGCCGGTGTCGTCAGTCATGTGGCCGTCGGTGCTTTCCGGGCGGCGCAGGTCAGGTGACGAGTTCAGGTCGACGGGGAAGAGAAAGACGCCGCTGCCCCTCGGCATCGAATCCAGCTAGAACGGCGCGTTGGGGTCGAAGGTCATGTCGCTGGCACTCGGGGGAGTAGCGGACGCGTCCGTCCATCTGCGACAGACGCATCTGCGAGAGCAATGGCCCCTCCGCGTAGTACCCGGCGACAAGTTGGCGCCATTCCTATACCCTTATTAAGTGCATGGTGGTTGATGGCCAATTCATCTCAACTTTGTACAGAAACGATTAAGGGCATGCTAGTTTGGTGGTGAGACATCAGAATTCACGGAACCGCGTCCGCGTCGCTCAAAGGGAGGCGACGCGGGCGACTAAACACGCCCCCGAGCCCCGACTCCTTCCTCCACCCGCTTCCCTCGTTGCCGCCAGACCAGGGACGGAGCCAGGAATATTGTATGGAGGGGGCCAATTGAATAACCATGTTTCGTGGAGGGGGCTAGATAGACAATATTTCAAAATTTTGGGATTATATTTACATAAATTTTAGGGGGGCTTTCAGAAAAAATTCTGAATGGGCGGTGGCAGGGGTGGCTGTGGCCCTAGATGGCACCCCTAGCTCAGTCCCTGCGGCAACCAGTGGGCAAAGCCCGTATGGTAGCCGGCGGCGGGCCCTCCTCCCTCGTGCGCGGGGGTCTTCGGCTGGAGCGGCACCCTGGATGGCGTGCTACTAGCGGCGGAGCAAGGGCACTAGGGCAGCAGACCCGGGCATCTTCAGCAGGTTCGGCGGCCGTGGTGGCTGTGCGGGCAGCGCTACGGCCGGTCCGGCAGTGGCAGGTGCTCGAGCTCTTCCGTGCGGGCCAGATCTAGGCTTCTAGGGCTCGATCTGGGCCTGCACTAGCATGGTCGGCGCCGCAACTTGTGGCATGGTCGGCAACGAGGTGCTCCGTTGGCGGCGAGCAGCAGGTCGGTTACGACCCCTCAATGCGGCAGACCCTCAGCTGTGATGTGTCTCGAGCGTGCAAGCCAGATCTGGCCCCGCGCGGCTACATCTAGGCCTGACGCGTCGGAGCATTTTGGCTCAGCGGAGCGTGGCGTGGGTGACGACGTGTTCCAGCATACGGTTGTAGGTATTCGCTTCTGGGATGCCAGGGCGGCGGCCCCGAAACGGCGGCGACATAGGTGCTCTAGTTCGACACATCTATCGCGGTAGGAGGTGCCGCTGCTGGTGCTGTGTTTGCTGAAGTTGGCAGTCAGCGGCGAGGTCAGCGGTGCACAACTATATGCCCCATGTGGCATGTCTCCTCTAGGTGCTCAGTTGGGTGTCGGTGTTTCGGGCGAAAGCCTCGCACTAGCCTTGGGTTGGTGCCGATAATGATGGCACCTTCGGGTGTCGTTACTCCTTTATGAAGGCATTGTCGTGGAACCCTCCCCTCCCACACCACGAAGCCCAAGGTCTCTTCGGGTGAAAACCCGAACTCCGATGGAGTGGGCAGTGGCGGCGCCCTCGTCGCTATCTTCTTGAAGTCCTTGGTGCTTCGTGGGAGTCTTGCTTGCCGGGCAGCGTGACTTCGCCGGCAAGGTCGGAGGGCAACGGGGTGACGGCCCCGGACGGTGGTTGGGCGCTGAGGCGGCGGCCTTGGAACAAGCTTCGACCATCCCCATATGAGGCAGGGGATGTGATTGTGCTTGCTGGGGTGGCGAAACAGTGCCACAGGGTGGTTGGCTCGTCGCCCTAAATTGTTTTTCATTTTTTTTCCCTTTTCTTCTCGTTTCCAGACTAATTTCATCTAGGCGACACCGACGCGCTGTACAGTCTGTTGTACGAGTTTTCCTCTGCTAATACATCGAAATCCAATATTTGCTGGATCTTTCAAAAAAAATGTTTGGTCGTAGATAAAGCCTTCCTTAGTTCAAGGCTTGAAGCTACAGAAAAGATTAAGGACGTGCTAGCCTGGTCAATATATATGGATATTTCGTAGCAACATCTTATTTTCTTAGAACTGAACGCTTGTGCAGGCAAATTACCAAAAGTTTGACTGTTTGAGAGTCCCAATTCCCAGTCTCCCCGGTGACTTTGAATTTTGTACACGCCGCGTCCCAGATCGCATTTGAAAACAAGTGTATTAATTGTACTATAGTTGCGAATGTGATCCTGTCGTACCTTTTACTTAGAGATTAAGCTGAAATAATGCAACCTGTCAGCAAAAGAAGCTAAGATAAGCGCTAGGCTTAGACTATCCTGAACTTCAAAGAGGTCATTCCCATATTAATATAACGGGACGAAACATTATTTTAAGGAACTTCAAAAATATCTAGTTCACATCATTCGACGAGATCTGCTTTTCACCAGTAGCACCTGGGCTAGCTAGTTGGACTCTTGGAGAGATTGTTTGGTCACCAATTTGCTTGCCTGTTGAATCAGCCAAGTTTTGCTAAGGTTAGGTATCAGTGAACAATTGTGGAACCTTACCAAAATTTGGCAGCAACCTTTTGCCCATACGGACAATGGCCGGGCACCACTGTTTTTCAGTAAGGGTGCAACCAGTTCGATGACATATGACAGGTTGTGACGGCAAAAGGTAAACATTCATGCATGCAACCTACACGAACCCGCATATTATGGCACCACATTTTTTTGGCAACAAACTAACCAAACAAAGATCAAATCAAATCAAAGTTACCAAATTTGGTAGTAATACAAAGGTTGGGATCATACATGGGCATCATACCAATCATCCCAAACTGGGCTACTATATGAATTCAGGTTTCCAGTTGAGGGATAGTAGTATGGACTCACATGGCACATGCCAGTGGAACTATCCAGGAAGCTAACGGGTTATTGCTCCTTTTTTCTATGTCTAAGTTAGCGTGCCAAGTCAATCCGTAAGACCATTATCAGCAGAAAAATAAGACCTCAATATGTTTGTTGAGGACCATGTCAGTTAATTCGCCTTATATAAGTCAATCAAGATTCAGGAACAGCTGCTTGCCATTTCATTCGGATGTACGCCGGCCCCTGTTGACTCAGTTGACGAATAACTAAAAGGATAGAGGTGTGATCTTGACCCTTGTGCCGCCATGGCCGGGGGAGGAGGGAAAGCAAGGCCGCTGGAGTTCACGCCGACATGGATCGTCGCCGCCGTCTGCTCCATCATCGTCATCATCTCCCTGATCTTCGAGCGATTGCTCCATCGCCTAGGCAAGGTACATGCGTCAGTACTTCCGTCCTGCAGCAATGGGACACCTGGCCATGGAGCTGCAGCTAGCTTCTGTCGTCCACTCGGCCGATCACCAGCTGACTGTTGATTCGCACGCAGAGGCTGATGAGGAGCCGAAAGAAACCACTGTACGAGGCCCTGCTCAAGGTGAAGGAGGAGCTGATGCTGCTGGGGTTCATCTCCCTGCTGCTCAACGTGCTGCAGGGCCCCATGGGGAGGTGGTGCGTAAACCCAGACATCATGCGCCACCTACTGCCCTGCAAGCCGCCGCCGCGCGCGTCGCACAAGACCGAGCACCTCGGCGACGCCGTGTTCGCGGGGGCGAGGCGGCTCCTGGCTGGAGGAGGAGGCGACTCCGAAGGCTACTGCATGGAAAAGGTACCGGTAGCAACAGCAAGGGCTCCCACCCTAATCAGCATTCTAAATTTAAGATCGATACTATGAAACCAATTATTAAAAATATTTGCGACACTAGTCGGAGTATACAGTTTAGAAGCTACTTAGATGACTGATCATATAGATCTAACAAAGCGGTATTGGAATAACAAGTGGTTTATCGTCTCATTCTAGTGACAGAAAACACCCATACTACTTCCATGCTAATTACGCTTAACAAGATTATGTCTGATTAGGATTACCTCACGACGTAAATATCAGCCAAAAATCTTTTTTTAAGTGGTATTTTCATCTTCCAGATTTTCTTGTTATTATGGTATATTAGATTGGATAATCGCATTATATAGCGACCGTATAGAAAACGTCCTATTGGGATGTAAGTTCCAACGAAATTTATCTGAGTCTTGCGAAAGTTGAATGGATTTCAAACGTTAAAGTGGGGCATTCCATGCAGCTAGCCTAGGACCAATGGTATCACTTTTGCAACCCACAATACTATACAACGCTAGATATTGTTTTCGGAGAGGACCATTCTCTAATCATGAGTCCTCCAAGAAACGTATCTGCGGTCCATATTTTATCGAAAAAGTACCATATTAGAAGAAAAACTTATTCATAGCCATAAAGCCAACCCAAAAATGTGAATGCATAGATTTCCAAAGGATTTGGGATGGCGCTTTCTCTCCGATGTACTTTCTCTTAAGAAGATCCATACCCCAATCTTTGGTAAGCATCTTAAAAAGCCATTTACCTAATAACGCTGAGTTTTTTACCTCAAGGTCATGAACACCCAGACCACCCTGATCTTTGAGACGGCAGTCGACATTTCCTTTTCTCACTGTCCCCTTGCCAAAAGAATCTAGATTAATAATAATTGAGCTTGTGTAATACACCTTTTGGCAATAGAAAGAAGGATATAATATATAGTATCATATTAGTGAGTACTGAGTTAATGAGCACCAGTCTTCATCCTAGGTACAACAATTTACCTTTCCAGCTACTAAGACGTTTCTTTAGTCTTTCATCCACCAGTTTTCATTCAGCAATTGTTAATCACCGATAATGAATCGGGATCCCCAAATATCGAATAGGAAACTGGCCTTGCCCACATCCAAACCGCTCCGCTTAGGAGGCTGCTGCATCCTGGGCTTCACCGACGCAAAACAATTCACTTTTATGGAAGTTGATTTTGAGATCCGACAATTGCTCAAAAGCTACCTAGGTTAACTTGAGATTTCGAGCTTTTTTAAGGTCATGTTCCATAAATAAAATTGTATCATCGGCGTATTGAAGGATTGATAAACCACCATCAACAAGATGTGGAATCACTCCTTGACTCTGACCATCAGACTTTGCGCATTCGATCAAAATGGCAAGCATATCAAGAACAATGTTAAATAACAATGGTGATAATGGGTTGACTTGGCATAACCCTTTTCTTGTCTGAAAGTACCGACCTGTGTCATCATTGACGCGGATCGCAACACTACCACCGGACACGAAATCATTGATCAAAGAACACCACTCGGTGTCTGCTGAAGAAAAGACCATTTAACTTTATCATAAGCCTTCTCAAAATCTAATTTTGAAATTACCCCTATTCAACTTGTTAGTGTGCAACTCGTGCACCGCTTCATGCAAAATGACTACCCCATCCAGGATATTGCGTCCTTGCATGAAGGTGGTCTGTGACAGCTGCACCACATGATTGGCCACTGTATTAAGTCTAATGGTGGTCATTTTCGTGAAAATCTTGAAACTAACATTTAAGAGACATATAGGTCTATATTATTGAATCGTTTCTGCCTCATTGACCTTTGGTAACAAGATAACCTCACCGAAATTTAGATAAAATAACTCTAACTGTCCAGTGTGTAAAACACCAAACATCTGTAGAAGGTCCACCTTGATAGTTTCCCAAAAGGTCTGATAAAACTATGGTGGGAAACATCCGGTGGGTTTTGTTGTGTTTCATTTGAAAAATAGCTTTATTGACTTCCTCCTCGGAGTAAGGAGCTGTCAATAAATTATTTTCCACAATGGACACCTGGGGTATGTCGGCCAATTGAGTCTCATCGAGAGAGAACTCTCCTCGGGAGATCCAAATAGACCTTTATTATAATTTGTAATATATGATTTGAGCTTCTCATGGACTTCAATCAACCCGTCATCCTATGCCAGAGATTGTATAAGTTTTTTCCTGTGATGGCCATTGGCAATCCCATGAAAATATCTCGTATGCGAATATCCTTCCAAGATAAATTGAGCCTTTGAACATTGATACCATTTCAACTCCTCCTCGCAAAGAAGACTCGCTAATTGAGCGTTGTACTGGCGTTTAAATCAATCTCCTGACTTGATAGCGGTCTTACTTCAGCGCAAGCCTCCAACTCATCAATGACGGATGATAAGCGAAGCTTCTCTTTTTTAAGAATATAGGTTGTATGGCTAGCTCAACTAGAAAGGTGTTTGCATAAGGCACGCATCTTATTATTCCACCTTAATATGGGGGTATTACCAGAGACCGGTCTTTCCCACACAGTCTTGACCGTATCTTCATCCCGCTGTAGCCATCCAGGTTCAAACTTGAAAGGATGCTTACACGGAGGTCTAGGATTTGTTGTAGTCAAAAGTATGGGTGCATGATCAGACAGTCTTTCAATACGTTCCAGAGCGCGTACAGAAACCAGCGGGTATTTATCTTCCCAGTCAGTGTCCATCAATACACGATCTAGTTTTTCGTATGTTGGGTCAGGTAAACTGTTGGCCCATGTAAACTGTCGACCAACCATCAAAATCTCTCTCAAGTCTAGACTGTCAATGACATCATTAAACAAGAAAGACATGATTATTAAAATGGTCCTTGCTTTTCTCGTGTTGGAATCTCAGCAAATTAACATTCTCCCAATAAGAATTGGATGTGGATTATCCTTTGCAAGATTAACCAATTCACGCAAAAAGTCGGCCTTAAACTCGTCCCGAGCTGCTCCATAAACGGCGACCAGACTCCAAATAAAACCATCAACTCTGTTCCAAATAGTGAGTTTAATATGGTACTCGCCATCATAACTAGCCAAGACTTCCATGGTATCCGATCGAACTCCGACAAGCAAGCCGCCAGACTACCACGAGGAGGCCGAGCAAACCACTCAAAGTCTAAACCTCCGGTATAACCGGTTTAGAAGGCTTCGAGAGTAATCTTGTCTACCCGTCCCAGAAATAGCTAAAAAATCTAAATTATAGTCCTTACAACAATCGGCAATACGAGAATATTTAGCCAAGTCACCAAGACCTTTGTTATTTCTAAGCATGCCATTCATCTGAAAACTATTTTAGATTTTGTAGTTTTCCACCCCTGCTTCTTTTCATTTTTTTAAGCTGGAGACTTGGAATTACATTGAGAAGCTTTGAGATCAAAAAATGAATCAAGCCTCGACTGTTTCAAGTCCACCTCTGAAATACTACCTACTAGAACCGAAAGAAGGTGACCATCTGAGATGACATCACCTTCCTCCTCCTCTAAAATAGGTGTTTCAAGCCCAGTCGAAGCTTTTGGAACAAGCGATATACGTTCATGTTCCAAATGCCTCTCAAGACATTAGCCGAAACTAAAATATCCTCAGGACGGCGACCCAAAGAAATCCCTACTCTAGTCAAATTAGGCAAAATTTTAGAATCTGAGAAAGTAGTTAAAGAAGTGGAGGAGCTATACATAACATCTGAGTCGAGGTTCTTGGAGGCTTTACGACGCATCACCTTCTGCATCATATCCTCATCCGTGACACCCCACCCATCCTCGGCCACTGTATGCCGCTCACTCCGCCTAACCTCCAGCATTGGAGTAGGGAGAGGGTGTGGAGGTGGAGGACGAGACGGAGGCACCCCCTCCGTTCGAACTGAAGGCGTCGACTACCGAGGCGAAGGAGAGGGTGATGGCGGTGACGACCCCTCCTTACCCTGGCCTGAAGACGCAGATGCCAAGCCCGTCCCCAGCTGACCCGAAATCCGGCCCACCACCAGAGCACGGTGGTGACGCCATAGGCGACGCACCCTGCCCCGCCTCGCGCACATGAACCGACCGACCCGCCACCTGTGGCCCAGCAGTGTTGCCCGACAGGGCCTTGAGCCGGTCCGGACTGGGCGTCAGCAGCGCGTGAAGCACCGGCGAGGCATCGGCCGCCCACGCTACTTGCTGCTCACGCGAGGGAGTAGAGTCTGCTGCCCGCGCAGCGACGACTGGCCCATTCGCCTAGGCAGCTGAAGACACCGACGCCGATTTTGAAACCGGTGACCCTGGCAGCACCGGTATACCGAGCAGCGGAGAAGGCTGAATTGTACCTCGGTTCGGCGCATATACATCGTCTGGTACTGACTCCACCCAACGGAGACGAGGCATAGTCTGATTATTTTGGCATATACATCGTCTGGTACTCGCTTGCATATACATCGCCTGGTACCGACTCCACCCATAGCTGCTAATTCATGGCCTACTTTATTACATGTCGACCTTGGACAGAACGGAACTATACTTTGGTCTTTGCTACCTGCACCTTTTGTTTTCTGTGTCCTTTCAACTGTATTCTTATCTACCGATTCGTTTGGTGCCATTTGGCAATTAGGGCAAGGTTCCATTACTCTCGGCTGAAGCTATTCACCAGCTACACATATTTATCTTCGTTCTGGCGGTCACTCATTTCGTTCTTAGTGCCATTACTGTTCTTCTGGGAATGGCGCAGGTACCAACCAAAGCTCAAACTAGATGTTCGTTTCTAGTACTAACAAGTAATTAATCTATCCTACTTTTCCTAAACATGTTGTTAATTTACCTGTCATTCTAGACGAGAAATTGGCGACATTGGGAGACCAAAATCCAAGAAAACGATGCTGACGGTAAGATACACACACTTCTCGGTTTAATTTAGCGTGTGATGAGTTCACAGCTTTTCCTCAAGATGAAGTTATATGTCATATTTTTGCTGCTTATGAATGCTGGGCCGTAACTTGCTGCAGCCTCTCAAATGATCAAGCATGTTCAAGAATTCAAATTTATTCAAGACCACTTTAGAGGTCATAGAAAACGGTGGAGGACAGTTGGCTGGATGGTACTTTTTTTCTATTCTGTGTTTTAATTGTCCCTACAAAATCCATTTTGCATCTTTTTTCTTGACTGTAATTGGGAAATAAGATAAATTCATCATCATCTTAGCGCTCCTTCTTCAAACAATTCTATGGATCCGTCACCGAGGAGGACTACACAGTAATGCGACTTGGTTTCATCATGGTAATCATTGTTACAAACACAGGTCACTTATATGCATGCTTTCGTGTATGCCATTTTAGTGGAAGAAATTGATATGTACTTCTTCCCCGTGTTCACAGAAACACTGTAGTGGAAACCCAAAGTTCAAGTTTTACAATTACATGATTAGAGCATTGGAGGTTGATTTCAAAAAAGTCGTTGGTATCAGGTAAATAATCAATTCTACTATTACAAAATAACAAATGCATGGCATTTATCAATACAGAAGATTGCTAACTAGCGTTCATGTCTTTCTAATGCAGCTGGTACCTTTGGGCTATGCTTATGATATTCTTATTGTTGAATGTTCAAGGTATGTATCACTAGCAGTCTTACGTTATAACCCACCAACATGATCAAGTTCTTTCTATATACTTATGTGTTTGGTTAGTCCACTAGGTAGTATTTGTTGCTTTATGTGAAACATAACTTCACACTTTTGTTGTTGTTATTGTAGGATGGTATGTCTACATTTGGATATCGTTGGTTCCATTCATCGTAAGTAACCATGATATACATCAAGAAAAAAATTATGAAGACAAAATTTACTCCATATATATGCATGTTTCAGAGCTTTAATTTATACTTTTATGTGAGACGAGACTTCTGCATAATTTGATGGCCCTGAAAAGTTGCCAAAATCAATCATGACATGAATTTATGCATATTTGTTTGGCAGATGCTACTTGTGGTAGGAAGTAAGATGGAGCACATTATCACAGAATTGGCTTATGAGGTTGCGCAAAAGCACACTGCGGTCCGAGGGAATTTAGTAGTATCACCTTCAGATGATTTCTTTTGGTTCCGTCGGCCTAAACTAGTCCTCTTGTTGATCCACATCGTCCTATTCCAAAATGCATTTGAAATTGCATTTTTCTTTTGGCTCTTGGTAAGAACAAGTTAATTGGTCGATCGTCAGCCCAAATTGACTTCTGGTTTGTCTATCGTATTAATGATGCACTTGTATGGACTATATGTTCCATAGTTGATAGTCCCGAATCATAATATAATAAGTACAAGTAGAGCTAACTCGCACAATCATGAACCTTGCAGGTAACGTATGGCTTCAAATCGTGCATCATGGGAAACCAAGCATACGCTATTACTCGAGTTGTCATAAGGTACAAGAAAAATCACTACACTGCAATGTCATATTAACACATCTTGAGAATGTAATCATTGCTCTTCTTCTTTTAGTGTCCTTAGCCAGCTTCTTTGTGGATACATCACCCTACCGCTTTACGCCATCGTCTCTCATGTGAGTTCACCTAGAGAAAGGGATAATATATTAGCCTTTTTGTTGGGGTTTCATTAGAACTCACTTTAATTTTACTTATAAATAGCTAACACTTGAGCAATACAAAGTTCGTTTTCGCAATCTAATGCCACAATATAGATACCTATTAACATGGTATAACTACTACATGTTAATGTAAAATTGTATTCTAATTTCATCTCCTTATTATTGAAGATGGGAAATTCATTCAAGAAATCTATATTTGATGACAATGTGACTGAAGGCCTTGCCGCCTGGGCTGAAAAGGCTAGGAGACGCAGAACAACTGTATATGCAACAAATTCACCAACTATTGAGGCAAATAGTGGAGAAATTCAACTGCAAAATACACGGGACACCTCATTGGTGGAGCAAGGGACAACTAGGCTAATATAATTTTATACATTTGTCGATGCAAAGGGTTCTAGAGTACCATTTGGTAAATTGTACAGTTATTTCTCTTCTGCAAACTACTATTGCAAAAGTTATCCTTTGGTAGCTCTGTCTCTTGATGTGCTCACTCGATATGGAATCAAATTAAATTAAATTGTATGCTTACAAAAGTAGAAGAATCCACATAATTTTGATGTTTATTATAAGTGATGTTATTTCCCTCCAAGTGTGATCACACACCCATCTTCAACTTATTTTTCAAGCTATATTGATGACGATCTGCCGGTCACAAAATCCTTGCATGATGGGTATATATACGATTTTTGTGTCATGGTAGGCAACAATGGGACACTATCATCACACTTTGGAGGTATGAAAGGAAAAAAAAAAGATGTGATGTACCAATGCTCAGGGCCTCGTGGTGGGTAAAAAGCCATACCCACGCCTTGTTCTCTATATTATCTCGAAGATTACATGTTATAGTGGATCTAATCGAGATAAGATGTAAGCTAGATGGAAACGATGCTCCTCAATATGTTAGGGCTGCATCTCTATTGTGTTGCTTGTAGCTTGAGTTCATTCTCCTGCATGGGCCACCAAGTCCTTCATATATATGCCTGATACCCAAAGTGTAGAAGATCAAAAGTGTCTTTGTTGGAAATTATTTGACCTAAATTTACATTTGACATAATGGCACCAGACTAATTAGTAGTTTATCTTTTACAGCTCAGGCATCACTTTCAACTGCACAAGACAGTAACTTACTAGAAAATTTAAGCAAGCAGATAAGTGAAATTTTTGATTATGAGTACAAGAATTATAGAGAACAAAATGGAACTCGGTGGCTTAGGAGCCAATACGGCAAGGTGTGGCGTCCTCCATACCTTGATCTCTACACAAATACCTACTTCTTGCTTGCAACATCTGGTAGCAAGAAACATAGACCCGAGATACCATGAACACTACCACGTCCTAGTTATGTGCAATCGAGCGAGTAATGCATGGAGGACCCCAAACAGTAGGCTTAACACTGGTATAAAAAACTATGCCTAACGCTACTAATCACTTATATCGCTAATAACTTTACTAATTCATCTATAAATTAGGGTGGTTCCATGTTTTAGTGTGTATAATGCATCGATTTAACATTTTTCTCACTGATGTGTGCTATCGATCATGACATACCATAAGTTTGGTTCGTCCTCTGCCACTGATGGAATTAGGCCAAAGAGGATGGACAGATAGGAAGTCTTATCCCTCATTTAGTTGACGGAGGAATTTCTATACTACAATCTGCTGATGACACGATACTATTCATGGAACATGACTTAGAAAAGACTGTTAATATGAAACTAATTTTGCGTTTCTTTGAAGAATTATCAGGGTTGAAAATCAGTTTCCATAAGAGTGAGATTTTCTGTTTTGGTAAGGCTAAGGAGGAAGAGGAGCAGTACAAACAACTATTTGGTTGTGAAACTGGTTCTTTGCCCTTCAGATATTTGGGTATCCCAATCCATTAGAAAGTTAAAAAACTCTGAATGGAATCCAGTCGAAAGTAGGTTCGAGACAAAACTAGGATGTTGGGCTGGAAAATTGTTATCATACGGGGACCGTCTTGTATTGATTAACTCGGTTCAAACTAGTTTACCGATGTTCATGCTATCTTTCTTTCATTTACCTAAAGGAGTAAGGAAAAGATTAGATTTTTTCCGATCACGCTTTTTTGGCAGTGCGAGGAAAATAAAAAGAAATATAGGTTAACTAAGTGGAACCTGATTTGTAGACCTAAGGATCAAGGTGGTCTTAGGATTGAAGTCCTTGAGATTAAAAATCGTTGCCTACTTAGTAAATGATTATTTAAACTTCTTTCTGAAGAAGGGTTATGGCAACAATTATTAAAAAATAAATACCTATCGCAAAAAACCTTGGCAGAAGTTGAAAGTAAGCCTACTGATTCACCCTTCTGGAAAGGGCTAATGAAAGTTAAAGGGGAGTTTTTCAGTAGAGGAAAATTTAAGGTTGGCTCCGGAGAAGGAGTACGTTTTTGAGAAGATAAATGGTTAGGTGATCACACCCTTGCTTCTCAATATCCTCAACTATATAACATAGTTAATCGTAAACATGATACGGTGGCAAATGTTGTGAGCTCAACTCCGTTAAACATCGGTTTTAGGAGAAGGCTAATTGATGATAAGTGGGATCAATGGGTACACCTATGCCAAAGACTCATGGATATAAATCTAAATGGCGATCAAGATAAGTTCGTTTGGGGTCTAACATCTTCGGGGAAATTCACTGTTAAATCTATGTATGCTGACTTGTTAAATGGAAATATTAGATATCTCTGTAAGTATCTTTGGAACATAAAAATCCCACTTAAAATTAAAATCTTCATGTGGTTCCTCAGTAAGAAAGTCCTTTTGACCCGTGATAATTTAGCCAAAAGAAATTGGAATGGAAATACGAAATGTTCTTTCTGTGACGCTGAGGAATCAGTGAAACATTTGTTTATTTCATGTCCTTTTGCTAGGCTTATTTGACGGGTAGTTTTTGCTGCATATAATATTCCACCTCCATCCAATATCACAAATCTGTTTGGGTATTGGCTTAATGGAACTGACAAAACTGATAAAGCTAGGATTCGCATTGGTGTTTCGGCTTTATGTTGGTCAATTTGGAATTGCAGAAATGATATTTTTTTAACAAAAAAGACTCTACTAATTTTTTGCAGGTTATTCACACTATGGTACACTGGATCCAGCTATAACGCTTCTTACTCTCGGAGGACTCTACTAAAAACAAAGGTTTTCGCATGGTATCTTCGGAAAGGGGTCATTCTTACTAAAGACAACCTTGCTAGGCGCAACTGGCAAGGAAATAAGAAATGTGTGTATTGTCATCAGAGTGAGACAATAAATCATCTCTTCTTTCATTGTCAGTTTGCTAGATCTATATGGTCAATCATCCAAATAGGGTCTACCTTATACCCACCACGTAGTGTCGCCAACATTTTTGGCAATTGGCTTCTTGGGGTGGATCATAGGTTTAAAATACTCATTAGGGTGGCAGTGATTGCAGTTATTTGGTCGCTGTGGCTATGTAGAAATGACAAGGTTTTTAACAATGTAAATTATTCTATTTTGCAGGTTATCTACCGGTGCACGGCTTTACTCCGTTCATGGTCGTCTCTTCAGCGTTTGGAGCACAGAGACCTATTTACGGAGGTGTCTGTACGGTTGGAAACTACGACGAAGGATTATATTATCCAACATGGGTGACAACATAGCCTCCGAATTGGGCCATCTTAATCTTAGGATTTGTTGCTGCTCTTTGTCATGCTTTGTATCGTGCTTTGTTTTAGTTGTATCTTTATGGCTGTGTGCATCTTGGTTATGCAGAGGTCGGGTGTAATACTTAAATTTTAAGTAATAAAATGCTCTTTATCGAAAAATGGTTTCTGGATGCAACCGCCTTCGAATGGTTGCCCAGGATATTTTCTACCAGGATACTTGGCGGCCTGTTAAGAGATTACATCATGCCTAGTTTGCTCAGTCGTTTAGACTGTTTCGGTGGTTGATTTTTGTTTCGATCCTTTGTGATCGTTGATTTGTAAACTTTGAACTTTCGTTTCATTAATAAAAGGCTGTGTGCATCAACCGATGCAGAGGCCAGGAATCACCCCCATTTCGAAAAAAATGTGGGTCGTAGTTATGACAGTTGAAGTTTCGCAACAAAACCTGAAAAAATATTATTGGTCCACCCAGTTAGTACAAATGGTATTTTAACGGATCATCCATTTATGACAGATTAGGTTCATCACATAAATGACGCCATTTCGGGATAACCGGATGCTTACGAGGCCCAACGGGTAATCCTACACGACGCCATCTCACTTAATTTGTGGAATACCGCTCTTCAGTGATAGAAGTTTGTCATGACAGATAAGCATATTTGTAATAGTGAAGGTTATTGATAATTGACTGGTGTCAAGGACAAGCTTGGGCATACATCTATAGCTTTTTTTCTTGATGGGGAAGGAGCCATAGCCTCTGCATACAGCGATAGTGGTGGTGGACCGAAAACTGTTTCCACAAACAAACTAAGAAAGCGCACACATATTATATGGCGAGGGCGAATCCACCCGCCGAGGCTAGAGTGCCACCTTTAGGTAAGTTGTGGGGTGTTTCGGACAGCTCGTTCGATGAGGATGATGTCGGTGACTCGTCGGAGGCGTGTGGGTCAGAAAGAACCCTGGGGTGTGTGGGTCAGACGCCGTCAAGCTGCACCGGCGAGACCTGAACCTAAAGAAGACCAAACATAAAAGGAAGTTGCAACTGTGGGTTGCGCGGGAGTTGGCTTTGTCGCCGGTGAGCTTTTGCAATTCCGCTAGTTCCATCAAGCTACCATCTTGCCGCCGTTGACCTTTTCCCTTGATGTGGTTTTCTGCACGACTGAGTGGACTCTCGTTAGTCGGAAGAAAAAAGTTTCTCCGGCTCATTCGTCTTAACGGTGCTCATCGGCACAAGCACTGACTAAGATCAATAGAGCCAGCCAGCTCCGACGAATGCCAATGGCACAAGCTCCAGCGATGTTGCGTTGTGCATGTCCAAGATTTACTGATCACGTGATCGGTGGACTATGCTCAAATTTCAAATTCGATAACCACATAGGGAACAAGGCCCATAGCCTAAATTTGAGAAATTTTATATGCACCAGGCACAAGGGCCATGCATGCAATTTTTCTAATAAGAAAATTGTGGTTTAAGGTCCAATTTCTTTTAGACACCAAGGTTTAGTTTTACAGAGTAACAAGCATCATGATTCGTGGATTTGCTCTGTCGAGACATCATCGTATGTTCGTCCCAACGGCCATGTCAGCGCGTGGTGCGAGGAATGACAATAGCTAGCATGTGATGACTCCCAAGTGGAGGAGATCAATTGTAGTACGCCACGAGTAGGCTTTTCCCTACTGGTGCTTGTGCTCGTGAGCGGCATCTGGAGTTCATCATCTCCTGGCGTTGTCCATTGTGGACAATTGATGACATTAGTCCAAATAAGCTTGTTTGTGGCTCGGGTTTGAAGGATTTGGTCGTTTTTTCTTCTTTGTTTCACCATTGTGATGATGGTGGACTCACGAAAGACGGTACTGAGTTTTGCTTTCTACCCATGCCGTGCGGATCCCATGATGCATAAGTTTCCCGCAATTCATCAACCGTGGACATTCGATAGTTGTCACCATTTTACGTATGCTTCCTATGGTTGAAGGGTGGCCCTCCTCAGCCATGTGACATTGGCTACTCTTCCTCCTGTCGTGAGGGCAAAAAGGAGGGTCTCCAGCTCAAGTAGGGCACCATGTAGCCATGTTGCGCCAACTAGTCCATCCTGGGCGAGGCTGATCTGGCCATGGAGTTTGTTCCATCTCTGTTATTGCGGTGGAGAAGGATTCGATCGTGTTTTACACTTTCTATTTAGGGCCCTTGCTTTAAATTCAAGGAATTTGTTGTAATTTTATTTTCTTAATATTTTTTCTAAAAGGAGGATAACCCGGCGCTCTGCATCGATTAATGCACACAACTATATGCTATTCATAATGCAAAATTAAGCAGCCGGACAAATTCGACCCACTTATGGAAAATCCCATCTCTGGAAACTAACCCCCTTGTTCAAAATATACATACATACCACTAGTATCATAGTGCATACACCGACATGACAATTCAATTGCGAATGGTCTAGGTCACGGAATTTTGTCACGTTTTTTGTCAACCGCTTCATGTGCACCAATTCAGTTAACAATCATATATTTGTTGTTGCATCCTTCGTGCCTAACGACACTGCCTTATTCGCAACCGACAGTCAACCACGCCGCGTGCAACTAGGGTACTTAACAATCGTTGATCTTATCAATCGTTGATCTTAGCAGCAGCTGCATGCAGGGCTTACCGTACCAGATGCACCCTCACCGGGTAAGGGGTAACATTCGACGACGAACTACTCTTCTTGGCGCCCATCGCAATCCTATACTCTCCTCATGTTAGGTGCATGCTAGTCTGGTCAATATATATGCAACATATTATTTTGCTAGAACTGAACGCTTGTGCAGGCAAATTACCGAACGTTTGACCATTTGGGAGTCCCACTCCCAGTCTCAGCGGTGTTAAGCTTCATGCACTAGCCACTTGAACCAAAAGTCCGAACTGATGGAAAAGGCTAGGCAATCCACATATACATTTCACAACACCCCGACTCGCGTGTGACGGGAGAAGAGAAAGTCAACACGTGAAAGAAGAAGAGCACACCGAAACAGGGCATCAGCGGTGGCTAAAGAGGGGGGCAACAACAATTTTTAGGCTTAATTGCGACACGTGAAAGAAGAAGAGCACACCGAAACAGGGCATCAGTGGTGGCTAAAGAGAGGGGCAACAGCAATTTTTAGGCTTAATTGCGAAAACCATGTGAAAGCCAGGATTTGACTCGAGACCTGGGACTCTGATACCATGTTAAGCTTCATGCACTAGCCACTTGAACCAAAAGTCCGAACTAATGAAAAGGGCTAGGCAATCCACATATACATTTTACAACAAGCGGTGACTTTTGATTCTGTACACGCCGCGTCCCAGATCGCATATGAAAACATGTGCATTAATTGTACTAGTTGCGAATGTGATAGTACTGTCGTATCTTTTACTTAGAGATTAAGCAGAAATAATACAACCTGTCAGCAAAAGAAGAAGCTAAAATAAGCGCTAGACCTGGACTATCCTGCACTTCGAAGAAGTCTAGTTCACATCATTGGACGAGCTCTGCTTTTCACCAGTAGAACCTGGTTGATGTTGCAATCATATCGTATATAAGATGGTTTGGTCACCGATTTGCTTGCCCTTTGAATTGGCCAAGTATTGCTAAGGTAAGATATCAATGAACATGGAACATTAAAAAAATTGGCAGCAACTTTTTTGCCCATACGAACAATGGCCGGGCTCCACTATTTTTCAGTAACAGAATTGGGTGCCGAACCAAGAGCCACATTATGACGCCACAATTTTTTGGCGACAAACTGACCAAACAAAGAACAAATCGCATCAAAGTTACAAAGTTTAGTAATATACATGGGCATCATACCAAGCACCCCAAAGTGGACCAGTAACATTTGAGCTCCAAATTTCCCGTTAAGGTTTTATTTAACGGGGAGAAAACTTTGCCGCAATCTATTAACTAAGGAGAAGTTTTACAAGTAAAAAACTTTGCCTCAATCATTTCGCCTAAACACTTTGCACCTGCTAACACCGCTGTCCATAAATTTGCTTCTTTCTTAATCATATCGAAGACTACTTGCAACGAAGCTTGCTTGTTGTGAGAGATCCTAGTGTTGAACTCGTCCAAAACTCCCAATAAATGAGCAAAGTGAGTGATGACATGATCTCATATATTGATTTTGAGAATATTGACCACTCGTGGTGACCTCCACACAATGGCATCTTCCACATTCGGTTAAGGGATAGTGGTGTGGACTCACATGGCACATCCCACGTACTGGAACTATCCAAGAAGCTATAACGGGTCTATTATTGCTCGTTTTTTCTGTCTACTAGGTTAACGTGCCAAGTCAATCCCGCAAAAAAATTAGAAAACGATTCTATTTTCTTATTTAGGACCTTGTTAGTTAATTCGCATCTATAAGCCGCTCAAGAACAGCTGCTTGCCATTTCATTCGGATGAACACCGGCCCTTCTTGACCCTGAAGGGGAACAATAAGGGTAGAGGTGTGATCCTGACCCTTGTGGCGCGATGGCAGGAGGAGGAGGGAAAGCCAGGCCGCTGGAGTTCACGCCGACATGGATCGTCGCCTCCGTCTGCTCCATCATCGTCATCATCTCGCTGATCTTCGAGCGATTGCTCCACCACCTAGGCAAGGTATGTGCGTCACTGCTTCTGCAGCCATGGGACACCTGACCATGGAGCTGAAGTTTCTGTCCAGTCGACCGATCACCAGCTGACTGTTGACTCGCACGCAGAGGCTGATGAGGAGCCGAAAGAAGCCACTGTACGAGACCCTGCTCAAGGTGAAGGAGGAGCTGATGCTGCTGGGGTTCATTTCCCTGCTGCTCAACGTGCTGCAGGGCCCCATGGGGAGGTGGTGCGTGAGCCCAGACATCATGCGCCACCTGCTGCCCTGCAAGCCGCCGCCGCGCGCATCGCGCGACACCGAGCACCTCGGCGACGCCGTGTTCGCCGGCGCGATGGGCGGGGCGAGGCGGCTCCTGGCTGGAGGAGACGACTCTGAAGACTACTGCATGCAAAAGGTATTATCAGTACAGCTTAACTGCCACCAAACGAGTGCTTGATTTTTTTATCTAAAAAAAACGAGTGCTTGATTTCGTCTTTGCTGCACCTTTTGTTTTCTAAGAGTATTTAATTTCCATCTTTTGATCCTTTCAACCATATTCTTATCTAGCGGTTCATTTGGTGCCAATTGTCATGCAGGGCAAAGTTTCATTGCTTTCGGCTGAAGCTATTCACGAGCTACACATATTTATCTTCGTGCTGGCGGTCACTCATTTTGTTCTCAGCGCTATTACAGTTCTTCTAGGAATTGCGCAGGTACAGATGATTATTATTAGTATAATTAACAAGTAATTAATCTATCATACTTTTCTTAAAAATGTTTTGACCTGTCATCTAGACGAGAAATTGGCAACATTGGGAGACCAAAATCCAAGAAAAAGATGTCGATGGTAATTAAGACTTGTCGATTTTAGCGCTTGATGAGTTTAAAGATTTTTCCTCAAGATGAAGTTATGTAATATTTTATGTTGGGCCATAACTTCCCGCAGCTTCTCAAATGATCAAGCATGTTCAAGAATTCAAATTTATTCAAGACCACTTTAGAGGTCATCGAAAACGGTGGAAGACTGTTGGCTGGATGGTATGATTTTTTCTGTTCTGTTCTAAATGTCCGTACAATAATACATATTTTTATTTTGTTCTTGATTATAAGTGGGAAATAAGACAGTTCATCATCATATTAGCGTTCCTTCTTCAAACAATTCTATGGATCCGTCACCAAGGAGGACTACACAGCGATGCGACTTGGTTTCATCATGGTAATAATTGTTACCAATACAAGTCACTGATATGCATAATTTCGGGTATGCCGTTTTATAAGTGGAAGAAATTGATATGTGCTTCTTCTGTGTTCACAGAAACACTGTAGTGGAAACCCAAAATTCAGGTTTTACAATTACATGATTAGAGCACTGGAGGTTGATTTCAGGAAGGTTGTTGGTATCAGGTAAATAATCGATTTTACTATAACAAATGCATGGCATATATCAATACAGAAGACAGCTAATTAGTGTGAGTGTTGTTCTAATGCAGTTGGTACCTTTGGGCTATGCTTATGATATTATTAGTACTGAATGTTCAAGGTATGTATCACTAGCAGTCTTATGTTATAACCCAGTAACATGATACCTGTGGTGAAATCGGCATGAAAGTTCTTTATGATTATGTTTTTGGTTTGTTCACTAGGTATATTTTGTTGCTTTATATGAAACTTAACGTCAAATATTTGTTGTTGTTATTGTAGGATGGTATGTCTACATTTGGATATCGTTGGTTCCATTCATCGTAAGTAACCATGGTATACACCAATACAAAAATCACGGAGACAAAACTTCGTCTCTATTTATGCATGTCTCAGAGCTTTGTAGTATTATTAGTTTTATGTGAGACGATACTTCTACATAATGCCTTCAAAAGATGCCAAAATAAATCATGACATTAATTTATACATTCATTTGACAGATCCTACTTGTGGTAGGAAGTAAGCTGGAGCACATCATCACAGAATTGGCTTATGAGGTTGCGCAGAAGAACAGACCGATTCAAGGGGATTTAGTAGTAGCTCCTTCAGATGATTTCTTTTGGTTCCGTCAGCCTAAATTAGTCCTCCTTTTGATCCACATCGTCCTATTCCAAAATGCATTTGAAATTGCATTTTTCTTTTGGCTCTTGGTAAGAAAATAAGTTAATTGGTCGATTATGGGCCCAAATTAACTTCCACTTTATCTATCATATAAATGATGCACTTGTATGGACTATATGTTCCATACTTGATAGTCCCAAATCCTAATATAATAAGTACGAATAGAGCTAACTCGCACAATCATGAACCTTGCAGGTCACGTATGGCTTCAAATCGTGCATCATGGGAAAACCAGCATATGCTATTACTCGAGTTGTCATAAGGTACAAGAAAAATCACTACACTGCAATTTCATATTAACACACCTTGAGAACGTACTCATTGCTCTTCTTCTTTCAGTGTCGTTAGCCAGCTTCTTTGCGGATACAGCACCCTACCGCTTTACGCCATCGTCTCTCATGTGAGTTCACTTTTGTTGGGATTTCATTAGTACTCACTTTAATTTGACTTATAAATAGCTAACAAACAACACAAAGTTTGTTTTCACAATTTAATGCCACAATATAGGTACTTATTAACATGGTCTAACTACTACATTTTGATGTATAATTGTATTCTAATTTCATGTCCTTATTTCCGAAGATGGGAAATTCATTCAAGAAATCTATATTTGATGAGAATGTGACCGAAGGCCTTGCCATCTGGGCTGACAAGGCTAGGAGACGAAGAACCACCGTATATACAACAAATTCACCAAATGAGGCAAATAGTGGAGAAATTCAAATGCAAAATACACGGGACACCTCATTGCTGGAGGAAGGGACGGCTAGGATAGTATAATTGCATACATTTGCCAATGCAAAGGGTTCTAGAGTACCATTTGGTAAATTGTACAGTTATTTCTCTTCTGCAAACTACTATTGCAAAAGTTATCCTTTGGTAGCACTGACTCTTGATGTGCTTGATATGGAAATCAAATTAAACTAAATTGTATGTTTACAAAAGTAGAAGATGAGATGTATACTAGCTAGATGGCGAAGATGCTCCTCAATATGTTAGGTTGCATCTCTATTGTGTTGCTTGTAGCTTGAGTTCATCCTCCTGCAAGGACCACCAAGTCTTTTATATCTACGCCTGATACCCAAAGTGTAGAAGATCAAAAATGCCTTTGTTGAAACTTGTTTTACCTAAATTTACATTTGACATAATGGAACCAGGTTAATTAGTAGTTTTTTTTTACAGGTCAGGCATCACTCTCAACTGCACGAGCACTTGACACTAACTTCCTAGAAAATTTTAGCAAGCAGATAAGTGAAAATTTTGACTGTGACTATAATAATTGTAGAAAACTAAATAGAACTCAGTGGTGGAGGAGCCAATATGGCAAGGTGTGGCATCCGCCATACCTTGATCTCTACACAAATACCTACTTCTTGCTTGCAACTTGTGGTAGCAAGAAACAAAGACTCGAGATACCATGAAGACTACCACGTCCTGGTTATGTTCAGTAGAGCGAGTAATGCATGGAAGGCCACAAATAGTAGGCTTGACAGTGTGATATAAAAAAAACTATGCCTGGCACTACTAATCACTTACATCGCTTAAAACTTTACTAATTCATCTACAAATTAAGCTGGTTCCATGCTTTAGTGCCTACAATGCATCAATTTAACATTTTTCTCATTCCTGTGTGCTATCGACATGCCATACCATAATTTTGGTTCGTCATCTGCCACTGATGGAACTGGGACAAAATGGGACCTTCCAGTGGGTCGTAGTTATGACAGATGAATTTTTCCCACCAAACCTGACAACAATAGTATTGGTCCACCCAGTTAGTACAAATGGTCTTTTAATGGATCATCCGTTTATGACAGAATAGGTTCATCACATAAACGACGCCATTTTGGATAGCGGAATAATTACGGGCCAAACGGGTAATCCTACGCGGCGCCATGTCACCTAATTTGCGGAATACCGCTCTTCTATGACAGAAATTTGTCATGACAGATAAGCATATGTGTAGCAGTGAAGGTTATCAATATGTGACCGTTATCAAGGACAATACATCGATAGATTTTCTGGAAAAGGGGAAGGAGCCCTGGCCTCTGCATATATGGGTAATGGTGGTGGACTGAAGACTGTTTCTGCAAGCAAACTAAGAAAGCTCACATTGTAATCTTGTTCACATCATTTTTTATGGGGAAGCACACATTGTAATCAACGTTACCGGTTTGTAGCCCTTGTTCTTTTGTGTCGATTAAGCTGTGCTTTGGAATATAAATTGTAGTGTCGTGCCATTTTTATCTTATTGAGGGCCATGTAAGACAATTATAAATGGATCAAGAGCAGGGATGTTCATTGGGATGAACACCAGCAATTTTGTTCAGGTTGTTGAGGAATAACGAACAAGGGGACGTTGTGAACCTACTGACATTGGCCATGGCCGGCGGAGCAGAAGGCAAACCCAAGCCGCTCGAGTTCACGCCGACATGGATCGTGGCATCCATCTGCTCCGTCATCATCGTCATCTCCCTGCTGTTCGAGCGCTTCCTCCACCGCCTAGGCAAGGTACACGTCTGTTTGATCGATGAAGCAAGCTGCGTAGCATGTCTGAATTTCTCCTCGATCACCTACTGAGCATAATTCAGTGACTGATAAATCGTTACTCTGTGATTGCGTTTGGGCACGTACCTTTGCAGAGGCTGATGCGGAGTCGCAAGAAGCCGCTGTACGAGGCACTCCTCAGGGTGAAGGAGGAACTGATGGTCCTGGGGTTCATATCGCTGCTGCTCACCGTGTTCCAAGGCGCCATGGGCAGGCTGTGCGTCCGACGGAGCATCATGCGCCACCTGCTGCCCTGTAAGCCGCCGCCACTAGGCGCCGCCGCCGAGACAGCGCACTTTGGTGACGCCGTGTTCACCGGCGTGCTGGGTGGGGCGAGGCGGCTTCTGGCTGGTGGAGCCATCTCCGGTGACTACTGCGTGAACAAGGTACAAGGTAGCTGAGATTTAGGAATATTTCAGACAACTTGTGAGCAGTCAACTCTCGACAGCTCCACTAATTCTAAAATCCAATATGTGTATTGTTTTTCATCTTTGATGCATTCCCCCTTAATGATTCACAGATGTTATTCCTCATGTAGGGTAAAGTTCCAGTATTATCTGCTGAAGCCATTCATCAGTTGCACATATTTATCTTCGTCTTGGCGGTCACACATTTTATTCTCAGTGCCATCACAGTTCTGCTTGGAGTTGCGCAGGTGCTAATAAAACTCAAAAACATGTGTATTAACAAGTAGTAATCAATCATGTTCTCTCCCTAAACATTTTTTTTTTCAATTTTGCCATCTAGACTAGAAACTGGAGGCACTGGGAGAGCAAGATTCAAACAAACAACGAAAGTGGTATTATAAACACGTTTGCAAATTTGGATAGTGGAGCTTCAGATTTTCTCTCAACATAAGTTTATGTGCTATTATTTACTTATTATGAACTTTGGGACACATTTGCAGCTCCTGAAAATTTCAAACATATTCAAGAGTTCACGTTTATTCAGGATCACTTTAAAGGCCATAGAAAACGCTGGAGGATATTTGGCTGGATGGTACACTTTTTGGATCAATACATAATTCGTATTACATTTGTTCTTGATTGATTGTTGTAGTAAATCTGATACAGCCTATACTGTAGCGCTCCTTCTTCAAACAATTCTATGGATCTGTCACTGAGGAAGACTACAGAACAATGCGACTAGGTTTCATCATGGTAACTAATTTACTTATATGTCGCCATCAGTCACTTTTATATGTGTTTATGTTAGTGGAACTAATTTACATGTTCTTCTTTCCTTTTTGCAGAAACACTGTACCCCAAACTTCAATTTTTACAACTACATGATTAGAGCACTGGAAGTTGATTTCAAGAAGGTCGTGGGTGTTAGGTAAATTATCAATGCAATAATTGCAAAATGTATGGCATATTTTGTATAATGAACATCCAGCATATAAATAACTAATTTGTACATTGTTCTAATGTAGTTGGTACCTATGGGCTATGTTGATGATATTCTTATTGCTGAATGTTCAAGGTTTGTATCACTATTGGTCATAAGCTATTACCCATATGGATATACTCATTGTTAAATGACCATAATTGTTTTTTCTACGTTCACTAAATAGTATCATATTGTTCATGTGAAAATAACTCCTTACTTTTTTATGATTACTGTAGGATGGTATGTCTACATCTGGATATCGACCGCTCCGTTCCTTGTAAGTGAACATGACAAATACCATCAGTATCAAAACAGAAATAACTAACCATGGAAAAATTGAGCGCATGACTTCTCCATAGCACCACAATGCTTACAATAAACATAGTTCTTATTTATAACAATGAGCATTTGTATAGGTATAACAATGATCAATAAATGATTTTTTTTGTTTTGGCAGATGTTACTGGTGGTTGGGAGTAAGATGGAGCACATCATTACAGAATTGGCTTATGAGGTTGCCCAAAAGCATACAGCGATTCAAGGAGATTTAGTAGTAGCACCTTCAGATGATTTTTTTTGGTTCCATCGGCCTAAATTAGTCCTTTTGTTGATCCACGTCGTCCTGTTCCAAAATGCATTTGAGATTGCATTTTTCTTTTGGCTTTTGGTAAGAACACTAAGATTAATTTATTATCATCTCAAATGAATTTCTAGTTTGAAAGACAAGTCATAAAAATGATGAAATTATTGCTAGATGGTGGTCTATAATCTTAATCTAATACTTGTATAGGCAGAAATAGACCTAAATCTTGCATTTATCTTAAACCTTGCAGGTATCATATGGATTCAAATCATGCATCATGGGAAACCCAGCATATGCTATTGCTCGAATTGTCATAAGGTATCATCTAAATAATGTGTAAGGTGTAGCAGCTACATCTAGTCATTTCGCTAAACACATTGTTTGTTTCCTTTCTCTCAGTATCGTCAGCCAACTCCTTTGTGGTTACGTGACCCTACCTCTGTACGCCATTGTCTCGCATGTGAGTTTATATTAGAATCTAAGTGGATTACTATTAGCCTTTTCTATTTGGCTTTTGATGTTTGCTTAGTTCATTGGTCCACCAGTACAAAGATTTTTGGTGTAATTTTTTTTACATAAAATGACATATGAAAGTAATCATATAAATTATCATTTATATGAATAATATGTTTTTAAAAATTCATGCCACCATGTAGGTACTTACTACATGATTTATCTAACTACTTTAGTCTCAATGTTTTATCCTAATTTCATCTACTTATTGGTGAAGATGGGGAGCTCTTTCAAAAAAGCTATATTTGATGACAATGTGACTGAAGGCCTTGCCAACTGGGCTGAAAGAGCTAGGAGGCGCACAATAATATCTAGTAAAACTACTGTAAACGTAAGTGACCCGCCCGTTGACGAGGCAAATGATGCTGCAATTCAAATGACAAATACACATGCAATCTCATCAGATGAGCAAGGAACTAGCCTTACATGATTGTATACTTATTTTGTAGACACAGAGGGTTCAATGCCATTATGGCTATTGTATGACTAGTTCCAGTTGTACCATTAAAATTCAACATGTATTGAGTAAATATCTTTGGATAAATCTGGTTCTTGTTGTGCCCGGTACATTTTCACCTCAATATATATAGCATAAAACTATGCAATAAATGGTTATACTTGTGTAGAAAAAATGACTTATGTAAGAAAGGGCGATAAAAAAAACTTTTCGTTTATTCTAGCATAAGGTGTTTGCACCAACAACAAAAATTGAGTCATCCGGCGAGCTTTAATGATACGCAAATAAACTTACATCACCATGGGATCAGGAAATAAAAAAGCTAATGGATCATCGTCCCAAATAAGCTACCTCATTGGCGTCCCTATGACAATGTTCAAAGTTGATTATTCCAAAACTTGATGATAGAATGAGTATAAGAACAAAAGTATTTCCGTGATAGAATCCTGCAATCATCAAAAATCGCTGATGATGATGTAGTCCTTTTGTTGATCCACCTCGTTCCTAAGGGCGTATGACTCTGCCATCATATCATGAGTAACAAAATGAAGCTTTTTGCACTTCTCCAACAACAAATTTTCCAGTAGCATGTCAAGATCATAATGCCGTGCCAACGTTGATTTTTAGCATTCCTTCAAGTGGGCAACTCCACGATTACATCTTTCTCTCTAGTGGCTTCTTCTCCCGTCAATACTAGTTCCTAACAAGAACTCCAGTAGACATAGCACTCCTGAGGGACGGCACCAAACTATGAGTACCGTTACAGTGTTACCCCATCATATTAACCCTCCAACTGTAAGAAATTGGCAGGGAAGCCCAAAGGGATCTAGCGTCCCCACATCTTCACTTCCCCGTCCTATCCTTCAGAACATCGCCAAGTAAAGGAGTAAAGCAATCCATTTTAAATTCCAAGATTCAGAAAAAACGATAAAGGATAGGCGCCTTAGGAAGTATGATACAGATAGATAAAAGAGAATATCTAAGGCAAGCATTGTCATATAATCCCTCTGCCCCATAATCCCTCTGCCCCATAATATAAGATGATGTTATTACAACACATACAGAAGTATACTGGTTGTAATAACATCGGGAGTGATCACACTGATAGGCGCCTCTCTTTTACTGAAAAGACAACAGGAACGCCATGTTTAATGCCTTTCTGAAGTCCGCAACAAATAAATGTACAGTTGTACACAGTTCAGGTAAAGGTTCGTACCAACATCACACTAATAAAGCAAATGCTGAGACAACGGTGAAACAGCTATACAGAAAGAAGAAAACTCAAAACTGACAAAGAGTTTGTCCATGATTAAGAGCTCATGAACTGAATGTCCTCCAAAGGGTGCATCGCTGAGCCCATGCGTCACGGATACTTAACAGTTCCATGGCCAGCAGTTAAGAATTTAAGATATGTTGCTAGTCATCTAGCTCAACGAGCTGAGCTCTTCTCTCAGCCGCCTTCTTCCTGACAAAGATGCCCCACCGCATAGCTGCCTTGATTTTGAGCCACCCGACGACAGCTTTCCCAGGTGGACGAGTGCGGTCATCCTCAAAGTTAAAGTTTGGGGAAGGCGACTGCATGAAGGGAGGAAAAGTGAAGGCATCATCACCCAGATTGCTAGATGCTCCACCCATGTTCAAAATCCTTAGCATCTGTTGCATTTCATCATTCTCCAGTATCTCATGACTCCTCAATCTGATCTCTTCCATCAAGTAGTCGTCAACCCCACGGTTCTCCTGCGGCTGTGACCATTGATCGAAAGGACTCAGGCCTGCAGGCTGCATGGACTGACCAAGTGCTGAGAATTCAAAACCCTGTTGCTGTTGCTGTGGAGGTGCCAATGCCAACATACTGGAGCCTCCGGACGTTTGAGTCTGAAGGGAGGACCCACTGAACTGGCTATCAGAAGATAGTGCACTTCTGTCATATTGCATGGTAATGTTTCCCGGGACATTTTGAGGGTTTGCAGTGTAGTTTGCTGCCTGGTTTCCATTATATGCACTTCTTGCTCCGTCTGCTGAACAGACCAACAAAATTCAGTAATTACGCAGTATAGCAACAGCATAATAAATTCACAAACATAATGGATTCTGTGTATCTATAACCAGAGGGCAGCAGCCTGTTTCTTTATGCATAAATGAATTAAAACTTAAGTACTGGTAATGTAATCAACGCAACTTACAACCACAATGCAAATGCGTCATTTAACACCATCGCTGTTACAAATACTGATGTTCCGGTTTTAGTTATCTGAATGGGCCAGCTTGACATGACATGCAAATACTATGATATGTGCTACATAACATTATGCTCCTATTATACTGTCTGGAGCGCTGGGCAGACTGCACTGACTATGAAAGTATGAAGGCATGAAATTCAGTTGAAATAGATGAATAACCCGATTGAATTAGCAACGAGGCCAAGAAATATTACAAGATGCATCAGGACTCTTGGTTCAGATATTATTACCTTCACACGTTTGACCAGCTTTTCCTGGCAATAACTGTTTCTGTGCATTGATCGAACCATGCAAAGCATGGTTGCTTGTTGAAGCTGCTGCAGTATCACTTCTGGTTGTGACAGATTTCTTTTTCTGCTTGAAGCTAAGGAGAGCCTTACCATCATATTCTACAGCATGCATCCAGTCCTCGTACGCTTTCTTTACCAATGTGTCAGCATAGACCTGCATTCAAGTTGAGCAAGGTTATGCTGTGTTCATTAGAATATTAGTGTATCAACAGATGTTTAGCTATGATAATTTAAGTGAGAAGATATTTTATGATGGGAAAAGATTTAGCTAGGATAGTTGGGCATATGGGTTACACAATCAAGCCTGCGACAATGCATGAGCGCATAGCACAATTAACTTGAAACATATACCACACAGAATATCACCTAATTTGCTTTTGTTGTTGTTCACAACTTTACACTTGGATCACATAATATTAAGAACTATCTTGAAGTTGAACTTCCAGTTTTTGCTGAAGAGAATGGTAATAATTTGCTGCAGATATTGACTACATCAGCAGATTAACAAACTGAGCATCCATATATGAACAGTCTAGTAATGGAATTTAAACTTTAAAGAGCTAATCCCAGTCTAAATTGACGGGGGGGGGATTCCAAATAAGAGGCTCACACAAAATGAAGTAAATTTCAGAAGGCATCCTATCAGTGTCCTATATTGCCTGACACTCAAAGTGTGGTACAGATGATTATCTAGAGGGGTCTGCATATTTATGTATATTGCAGGGAAGGCCCTGGATGTGAAGTGAAACATGTTGGATGCAGCCCATCTCAGGAATACACTCTTGTCAATGTTGCACATCAGGTTAACAAGTATGTAATGTCGTGCAGAACTTGCCCAGATGTATCAAAATCAGACTTAAAACACTAACGAAACCTATAGTATTAACATGCACAAGACATATAGCTAGCACTTATTATATTTATAAGTACACAATTATACAAACCTTCTGGTTGTCAGTAAGATTTTCGGCTGAAATGAATTGATCATCAGCAATCAAGCCAGTGAACTCATATATGTTATTGAATATTGCACCGACATTTCTAGAATCATTGGCATAATATATATAATGCTTTCCACTTAAGACACAAGTCTTTGCATGCTCAACAAGGCTTTCCCACATCTTATTTGACATGCCACTGCCAAGGATCTACACAGAACAAGGTTGTTAGACCATAGACCAAACTGCAAAGGTTACGATCTGAAAACAGACACAATAGAACTTACACTTCGTAACCTCTGTTGATCCCTAACAAGAAGTCGGAGAAAATCTTCAACTGTATAGATCCCACTTGCATTTAGCTTCTTGTGGAATGCACCATCCTTCCCAACCTTTTCTAATCTCCATACATCATCCTTCAAAGCAGGTGGGTAGTGTTTTTTGTACACTGCAAAATACAATACCAGGCTTATGAATAAAAGTTAAAATCTTTTAATAGTATGAGTAAATGACGTATATGACACACATACATTCCCCTCTGTGATCCTTAACCGTAAAAGCTTCTGTCTTCGCTTCCCTAACACGAATACCTTCACAAAAACCAGAGGCAACCCTCAGCCCAAGTCTGAATTTTCTGCTTCTTATCCAGCTGGAGTTGTCAGTGAAGATAAGCTCCCCTATGGTTCCAACACCTTCTTTAAGAGTCACCTGGAGGTCACCAGTCAAAAGAGGTCTCTTCCCTTCACGCTCCTTGACAATGTGGCCCTCAAACTCTTCTCCTGTCCAACCCTCATCTTCCTCTTTATTAAAGTCACCCTCAAGCACAAGAACATCCAGCTTTGCAGATGACTCAGGTCCTGAAGTGACAACACATCCAGTGTTTGTATCCAGCAGCACAACATGTATAGCCGCTCCCTGCTCACCTTCTACTTTTCCACCAGTAAAGAGTGGGAGAGAAAGCCTGCTTCTAAACTGAAGCTGAAGATTTGTCCCATTAGGGCCTTCAATTCTTTTTGGAGAGGACCTGTTTTCACTGTGTATCAATATTACATCTCATTAGCGCAGCCAAACCACATCCGTGGAAGAAAAAAGAATTGTAAATCCCAGATAAAATCATCCCGTAAGTGTCTCCACAGAGAACAAGTTGTGTTCTAGTACCTTCCTTGAATTCTAGCAGGGCCCAACTTGGCCAAAGCACGCTCAACCTCTTCACTTACCTATTCCCAGCATATAATGGAACAGATTTATCAACATGCTCTAACAAAAAATTCAACATGCCATACAATAAACGCTTCAACTCACAACTCTTCGAAGAATTGGCTCCAGGGATGAGCAAAGCTTCTGTAAACTGTCCATCTTAAGCGCTTCCACAATGACACTGCAATATGTGTTATTTGTCTAGTGATCAGGGTTTCAGAATGTTGCAGTCTTGTAGATAAGTAAAATTATAATCACAGTTAGTTTGAAGGGTGCAAATGCCACAACTATAGCGGACTACTTTTGTTGACACACATTCTCATAAGCTGGACAAGGTACATCCAAGAAAAAGTTAATATGAAATTACCATGCATACTCTGAGTCACTTAATTCTTGGATAACAGTCAAATAGGGCCAGAGAGCGCACAGAGTGCAATGACTAGAGTGTTAATTCCCTTAACTGGATCAACGGTATGAACCCGAAACTTCCAAACCCATGGACAGATACAGTGAAAGAAAAGAGAGTAATCGGCATTGCATGCGGCATCAATAATATATATAATAGCCAAGATGGAGTATTATTTGACATCTGGTAAGCCAATAATTCACTTACATATTTGATTCTCTTGACACTGTAAAAGATTATACTTCAAGACCGACCCAGAGTTCTGAATCAAGTGCACGCTCCTAAGAAGGCCTTAAACATATGGGATTTTGCAGGTGCACAAATGCCAGCAACTTATCATAGCTCATAGAGGCACAGAAGTGAGCAGACGCGGAGACTCTATTCAGCCAGATGCTACTCTGACACAGAGCTGAGCAGCAGTCAGCGAAGCAGCAGCTGCTAGGTTACATCCTTCAGCTTCCAACAATAGTAAACGTGCTATCCTAGGAGAATCATATCATGTGTCCGAGCTCCTGAGCTGCTCTCGACTAAGAAAGGATTAACGAAGCTCCAGCTGGAAGTAAGCTTAACCGCAGCATTAGCAACCGAATTAGTACTTCCCTCGGCCAGTCTCACCGGAATCAAGACGAGTCAAGGATCTCAATTCCGTCCTAATTAAAGCAGCCGACAGCCTAGTAGGTACCTCCTAACCCCCAAACCGAAATCCTAGCTTGTCCCACAACAAACCCCTGCAGAATTTGGTACTAGCACCGAGCACAAGGTGGGAGAGACGCACCTTGCAAGGGCGGGCACGCGAGGCCGCTTGGCGGCATGGTCGTCGTCACCGCCTCCGCCGCCGCCGCCGCCTCCCCCGCCGTTGGTCTGGTCGAGGACGCGCTTGGAGCCCGACCGCTGCAGGCCCCGCCCAGGCCGCTGCATCGCGCCAAAAAAACCCTAACCCTAGCTTCGCCTCGCCGGCGCCGCCAGCCAGTCAGATCTGCGCCCCGCCGCCGCCACGAATCCGGGTCAAAATTAACACAGTAAAGGGAGAAAAAAACAGCAATCGAAGCTGGCGCGATACCGAATCGGGGCGGCCGGCGGGAGCTCCGACGGATCGAGCGAGGAGAGGAAAGATCTGCGCGCGCGCGCGGCTGTGGTTGATTGAGCAGTGTGGGTGGGAGTGAGCGCCTGCTCGCGTGTTTGTTTCTGCCCGCCTTTCTTTACGACTTTTATATGTTTTTGTTTTGTTTACTTGCCCGGCTTCGCTCACCCCGGCCGGGCCGGCGCGGGGTCGATGACGGAGCGGGCCCACCAGAGCATCTGCCTGGCATGATAGGCGCGGGATATCGAAATGGGCCCAGCGGTCAGCGTGATAGGAGCTTGGTGGGGGTTGTCGTCCGTGCGGGTGGCGGCTACGGGGAAGGAACACATGGCGAGGACGGTGTGATGATAGGATATTTTTCCCGATGAGGAGCAGCAAGCAATGCCGCACTGCCGCTCGTTACGAATTCTTTCCCCGACAGGTGGGCCGTCAGTAGCGAGGCCCATCTTTCTGTGCTATTTGGAGGGTCCAGCCGTGGGGGTGACAGGTGGGTCCGTTGATGAGTGGGTTTTCTTGGTTGGATAGAGAGTTGTTGGTCAAGGACCACGCCAGTGGAGCCCGACACTATACTTAGTCAAGGTGGCCAGGATTTTTCTCAAAAAAAAAAAAGTCAAGGTGGCCAGGATCTTATGTGCATGTGTCTGTGCTTTCTCTTATGGGCAGGGACCATCATGAACTTGTCGCCGTGTTAGAGGGACTAGCAGAGGAGGCCTCCGGAAGCGTCGCGGTCGCAGATCGACGGAGAGATGCCGACGCTGCCCACGGTTCTCAGAGTAGAGTAGCAGGTGGTGTAGACGGGGACGAGGCGATGGCACGGGCGACGAAGTCGAGACGGTTGGAGACGTAGAAGGCGGCTAACCCAGCGGTGACCAGGGGTGGTCATGCTGGACGCCTAGACAGGCGTTGTGGTGATCGGCGAGCCCAGCGCGACCTGAAGTGGTTGGCGAGCCCAGCGGCGACCTGAGGTGGAGGCGCGGCGGCGGTACACGAAGTGAAAGATCGAGATGTCGCCTAGAGGGGGGGGTGAATAGGCAATTACAAACTCTTGCGGATTTGTCTTGTATGAATGCGGAATTAAACTATCGTTTAGTTTACAAGCACAAACCCTAAATATGCTAAGCTCAACTAAGTGTAACAATAGCAACTAGAGCTAAGCAAGATAGGCACAAGATATATGTAGCACAGGTGATAGCAAGATATATGTACTTTAAGCACGATGGCTATCACAAGGAAAGAGAGCTCGGGTATAGAAATAACCGAGGCACGCGGAGACGAGGATGTATTCCCGTGTTCCCTTGCTTTGCAACAAGGTACGTCACGTTTGGAGGAGTGGAGGTCCCACGAAGGATTCCCCGCGCCACGAAGGCTCACCCTATTCTCCGAACCACACCCACGAAGGATAATGGCCCTTTCCTTATGGTTAGCTTTTCCTCCGCTCCGGAGATGGCAAGCTCCACAACCACTTCACAAGCTCCACGAAGGAGAAGCCCGGGCCTCTTCACAATCTTCTTGAAGAGATCACCGGAGCACCAATCACCAAGCCAACTAGGAGGTCACCCTCCAAGAGTAACAAGCTCACGGTCTCTCACTCGAACAAATCGTGGTGGAGAGCTCAACACTATGCAATGATGCAAAGCAAGAACACCGGAGGTGTTCAAGTCCTTCACACTCAAATCCCACCAAAGCAACGAATGCTAGGATGAGATTGGAGAGGAAGAACAAGGGGGAAAGTCAACCAAAGACTCCAAGATCTAGATCCCAAGAGATTCCCTCACTTAGAGAAGAAATGGTTTGGTGGAAGTGTAGATCTAGATCTCCTCTCTCAAATCCTCAAATGTGAGCAAGAATGATTGGAGGAATCAAGGGGGAGAGCAAGTTCTTCAAATAGCAACAATGGAGGTGAGAGAATGGGAAGAACTACCTTGCTCAAGGTGGAAGAGGAGCTATTTATAGCATGGGAGCAAGTATAACCGTTGGGGAAAAAGAACCATTAAAAATGTAGGAAAAACGGCCAGAAAAACGGCCCAGCGTGGCCGCAGAGCCGGTCGACCGGAGCAAGCAGCCGGCCAGGCCGGTCGGCGGCCCGGTCGGACCGGCCCAAGCAACCGGACCGGGCTGCAGCCGCGCGCGGGCGGCGGACAAGCAAGGGCGCGCGGGGGTGGGCGGCCCGGCTCGGGCGAGGCAGGCGGCGGGCGAGCGGGCCGCATGGCCGGCGGCGGCCCGGAACGCGCGTGCGGCCGGGAGGGTAGGCCGCGGGCGGCGGCGGCCGTGTGGGCCGAGCGGCGGTGAGCGGCCCGGTGGCGCGCGGGCGAGCAGGCCGGCGAGGCCCCGGTCGGACCGGGGCCTGTGCCGGGCAGAGCCGGTGTGTGGCCGGTCGACCGGTCGGAGACCGGGCAGCCGTCCCCCTTTTTTCTTTTCTTTTTCTTTTTCTTCTTTTACCTTTTCTTTAATAACTATTGCTCCCGAACTCCGATTAACATGAAACCAATTTTGTTTGGAAGATAACAACGAATGCTATCTAATAGAAAGTGAAAACCCAAGAATCTGTAGGAGGGATTTTATCATGAATATAAAAGGTAGAACCTTATATCATGAATAACCGGTAAAATCACCCAACCTCGAAAACGCAATAGAAGATGCATGCGAACTCCGTTTTCGATGAACTTGGGCTTGTTGTAAAGCTAGCAACAAGCTCAAGAACCTCACATAGAGAAACACCAAGAAGCAATAAGGATATGCAAAGTATGCAAAGGATTGAGCTCCCTAAGACGATGTGATCAAGTTACCCAACCGAAAGCCCCTCTTAATAGTGCGGCTATCTATCCTATAATCCGGTCTCCCATCATCCACCTTGAGACCGGTAAAAGGAAAACCTAGCAAGGCCATACCTTTGCCTTGCGCATCCCGCTTGATCTTGATGATAACTCTTCAAGCTCTACACAAGCCGGAATGCCTCACTTGATCAATGTTGCTTCGTGAAGACTCACAAATACTCCCCCATACACTATGATGGGAAAGCTCCATTGATGCACATCTTCACATGTCCATTATCACCAAATGGACGGCAAGCTTCAAGCATGTGATCCACTTGAGATGCTCATCTTGAACTTGCCCAACTCAATCCTTGTATCTTCTCATACTCACATAAGATAGAGCATGGCTAATATTGAGTTCCACATAAGAACTCCATCTTCATTTCTCCTTCTTGATCATATCACATATGTATCTTCATAACCGATGATCTTGATGCCAATACCCAAGGTATACCTTTATCTTCATGACATCCATACTTGAATCCAACACATGGAATACAAGTAGTACCTATGGAATATTCCTTCATATAAACTCAATGAAAACATTAGTCCATAGGGGTTGTCATTAATTACCAAAACCACACATAGGGGCAATGTACCCTTACAATCTCCCCCATTTTGGTAATTGATGACAACCACAATAAGAGGGTTTATATAATGAATATTAGTGACAAGTACGCAACTTATCCGAGAATAAGTTGTATACAAGAGGTTGTATTTGATATGGTCAAGTAACACAAAGCTACTAGCCCATATCAAAACCGGCTCTACTCACACAATTACAACAAATGCAATGGATGTGAGTAGAACCAATATATATAGAGAAAACTCCCCCACAATGTATGCACGTGTGATGAACATGAATTCATTGCATACATTGTCAAGATTAACCTTTGGGATAGTTTCCACTATATATATACAACCATGCAAGACATATAAATATGGAATGCATGAGAGGCAAAACACTTAAGCACAAACCAAGCTTAAGTATAAAACCATTCCCTTAAACCCTCTCTAAACTTCTCCCCCATTGGCATCGATTGTCAAAATGGGTGAAAAATTTAGAAGGCCAATATAATGTGAGTTCCTCCCCAAAGTGTGCACTTCTCATAATTTGAGCGGAATCAAGTGCACATATCCAATGATGAATACTTGAAGGAAATCAAACTATATTGAGGATCAAAGATTGCATAAAGATAACATGGTGAAGTGAGCTTCAACAAATAAAGCAAGCAATCAAAGATCCAATTGGACAAACAAAGATATCATGATAAGAGAGATATAGTGCTTCTAGAAATAAGAAAGCTCCCCAAGGTTTGTGCACAATTTATAATGTTTGCATTTGAATACAATATGCACAAACATGGAATCCTCACTCCCTATATATCATTTAGAACACAACTAAGATAAATAGAGTATGCTTATCAAGAACAACTTTAGTCCAACAATTACGAGATATGAGTGCATGAAGAAAATAAATAAACCAAGCACTCATAAATTTTCTTTACCAACCCACTAAAAACAAAAGGGGTAAAAGATGGTCGGCAAAGAGCAAGGATATCAAGATGATGGATTAACGCTCTTATGTATATGAGTTTCTAAAGTGGACAAAGTGATCCATAAAGAAACATGCACACACAAGAGGTTAACAAAATAGATAAGACAAGATATCCAAGATGAAGTCATAAAATATACCAAAGGATGTTTGCTTAAGAAGCATATATAGCCTATGGCTCCAATTTTCACTTATGGTATATGAATGAACTTCAACCAAGTTAAACCTCAAAAACATTACAACTAACAATAAGGGAAGTAGAGCTAGTTGGAGTGTTTTGAGAAAGGCAACAAGTATCATAAATATGGATTTATTTCGCAATTTCATCAATATTGCACATAAAAGCTCTTTGAGGAATTGATATGCAATAAATTGCTAGAGGGCATATTTGAGATAGGTGAATCATAAACATGATATATATATATATATATATATATTCCTATCATATGCATCTTCTCAAATTACTCAAATGTACAATAAGAAGTTTTCTTCAAAAGGATTTTTCAAGAATCGCAATATTTTCGAAATAAAGAATTTCATGCCAAGATGCAACCTACAAGAGGTTGGATGCTATATGAGTATGCATGAAAAAGATACTTGTTACCGAGATACCAATGGCATGATGTAGTAGATAAGAGTTCATCGATCATCCTAGCTTGACTCCAATTTTCATATGGTGACAACACCTTCCTTATAGATGAGACAAGTCTCCATTGCATCTCCAATGTACCTAAAACGAAATTCAAGTACATCTTGGTCCCCAAACTTATTGGGTCCAAAAATGGTTAGACTAACCACAATACATAGGATACACTCCATATCAATATGTGCATATTTATAGATGAAATTTGAATTTCATGCACATCTTAGCCGTTTAGGATTTGATGGAGTATACCCTATATAATGGATCGAAGAAAGAAAGCATGCTATAGATATAAATAAATTACATATAAGCACGCACAAAGACTTTTAAAGATCCAAGAAAGATATACTTTGGACAAAACACCAAATGAATTGAATAAGACATAAAGGTGTGACCAAACAAATTTGTTGTCCAAATTATATCAAAGACGCAAATCACAAAAGATGTGTTCAACAAAGTTCAACAAATGAACTAAGAAGAAACCATTGAGCATAAAGGATGAAATAAAGCTAACATGCTCAAAGATTTATCTCATTCAACAAATAAAGCATAGAAGAAGGAATGAGATAGCATAACTCCCAAAAAGAGCAAGGTTCAAACAAATAAACCAAACCCTCTACACTTTTCACAATGGCACAATGTACCGTAAGGAAAAGGTTTGTCTTCCAAAACAAACACTTGATATGAATTAAGAGAATTTATCAAAAGATTTTTCAAAGGAACAAGGAAGACAAATGGGAGCAACAAAGATTTCTTGGAAATAAAATAAGTAAATAAGAAGCAATCCAAGGTGAAGATGATCCATGAATTCAACCACATACAAGGTTATCAATTGTCAAAGACAATGAGTATATTGGAAATAATTTCCGGTGGTGAAATAACAATGGTAGTAAGGATCAACTTCACAATAAAGGCATAGGATAAGTATATAGAATTAAGCACTATGCATGGATGAAGATTCTTGATAGCTTCAACTAGTCAAACAATCACGCACGGCAATGATTAGAATAACTTGAAGCAAGCGGTGTCCCAAATAAGATATAGAGATATGTATTTGAGGAAAAACCGTACCAAGAATTTCTTACTCAAACAAGAATCCATAAGATGAGCCAATAGAAACTTTTCAATAGAAGTGGAGCTTGTTTGAACAAACATGCCACCTAGGAGCAAGATAATTAAGAGCATCAACTCTAAGTGGCATAACCTCATATGTTCACATTTTCTAGGCTTGTGATATGTACAAAACATATTACTCCCCCATAATGTGATAAAACATTTCTTCTAAATAAGAGGCAACTAAAATTCAACTAGAGATGATTAATGGATATTTAGAATTTGAATTTCTCATGAGCATGGCACACCACATAGTGACTAGATAATCTTGCAATATCAATACTAAGTGGTGGTACCCATGTACACACATTTTAAAGAAAGTGAGATGCACAAAGCATATCACTCCCCCAAAATGGGATGTTCCATTAATCACTTCAAAGAGAGCCAAATAAGATATCATCAAGATGCATTAGGCTCAAAACAATACACAAGTATATGGTGAGTCAAACAAACATACTTGAACACACAAGATAAGCAAGTAAGACACAACACATACATACACATATTTGGTACAAAACCAAACATGCAAAGGGGGCAAGTAACTTACAATACACATGAAGAGTTGACGTATAAGTTACCGCAAGGAGGAACATTGGATATAAGATATAGATGATGATCCATATGACTTGGCTTGGTCAAAGTTTAATATATGAAGATCCCTTAATTCTTCATGAAGTAGCCAAATCTCCAATGACCTCCACATGCACCTATTGATCAAGTTTGAGATTGTTGGTCCCCAACCAAGTTGGGTCCTAAGAGATTAGTCACAATAGGCTTGGCAACCCAAATGGTTCTTTTCTTGAAACCACTTTGAGTTCCAACAAACTTGGCAAACACATTGCCATCCTTATCCTTCCCTAGAGAATAATCATTATCAACAATTATAGGGTTAGATAAGGTACCACCTAAGCAAGAAGAAGCAAAGTGCCCCTTCTCACGGCATAAGTAGCAAGTGTTCTCCTTTCTCTTCTTTATTGATTTCTTCTCTTGGGGAACAATATCTTGATTCTTCTTGGGAAGTGGCCTATCTTCAACTTGAGGTCGAGCATGAGCTTGACCTTTACCTTGTGACCGTTTCCCTTGTTGTTTCTCACTCAAGTGCTTCTTCTTCTTCTTCAATGGGCATGATCTAACATGATGCCCTTCAACCTTGCACTTGAAGCAAACCAACTTGGCCGAATCATTGACTTTGTCTTGGCCCTTCTTCTTGTTGCTCTTGCTCTTGGACTTGTTCTTGTTATTGGAGTTGAATCCAAGTCCACTTTTGTCATTTGGGGATTGTTGCACACTTAGCATCTTGTCAAGTGCGGATTTCCCTTCATGACGCTTTTCCAAGTCTTTCTTCAAAGAAAGGACTTGAGCCTCGAGCTCTTTTATTTCCTCTACATGGTTAGTAGAAATACAAGTACTAGAGGAAGTAGAAGCTTCATTGTTAGAGCAACAAGGCAAAGTGAGTAATCCAACACAAGGTGTATCACTAGTTTGACTAGATGGATTACAAGGACTAGCACATGGCAATATAACATTTGTAGTAGAGATTGTGCTAACATCCATATGAGGCTCACAAGATGTTACCTTAGTGATACTTGCCTCATGAGCTAACTTTAGCCCATCATAGGAAATTAGAAGATCATCATGAGAGCTTGAGAGCTTTTTATGACTTTCTTCCAATTCCCTATAATTGCTAGTTAGCAACTCAAGTTGAGCCCTTAGCTCAACATTCTCCTTTAAGGTCGATGCTTCACAAGAATTAGAGTTAGTAGCACAAGCACCAACAATAGTTTTCTCATTTTCATGCATATAGGATTCAATTTTTTGTGTAAGCATGAAATTAGCATGCTTCTCATCTTTTAGCTCATGCTTGAGGAGAGTGAATCTCATTTCCCCATTTTCAACATGGGACTCCAACTCCACTATGGTTTCCCTATATTTATTCAAGGTATCCATAGAGTGTTCGAGATAAGCACGAGCTTCTTTATTACCACGGAGAGAAGCATATACCATTCCCATATCATGCACCAAGATATTATGTTCTTCATCATTATCATCATCATCACTCTCATCATTAGAGGATGTGTTAGGAGTCAAAGTAGGAGATACCTTTGGTCCATTTGCCATAAGGCACATGTGCATACCGGAGGATGAAGATGAAGATATTCTTGAATCCTCATTTGAAATCATGTCTTGATCCATAGAGTATTCGGTTTCCTCTACAATGTTAGTCAACAAGCAACTAGAGGAAATAGAAACATTTTGATTATGGAAGCAAGACAAGGCAAGCATATCCTCATGAGATCTATGTAAGCAATTTACACATGATATGCAAGGACTATCAACACAAGCATGTAGATTATTTTCAATGCAAGATGTGTTTAAGTCCAAAGAGGAAACATTGCAATGAGATAGAGATGAAGAGTCATCACTATTGAGCACAATATCAACATTGCAATTTCCCTCACCACTCACCATATCATTACCTTGTGTCTTGCAACACGTTGGTGAAGTGGAAGAAGATGATGACTCATCACGGCCGGAGGTGGAAGCAACTTGGAGCTCTTCATGATGTGAAGAAGAAGAGAGCTCCTCGGAGTTACCACCGACCAAATGAGAAGTGGATCCACCAAACATTTCCTTAAGCTTGATCCACATCTCATGAGACGATTTTCGCTTTATATATATCAAGAACCTACGAAAATCGGGTCTCAAAGAGAATAAAAGCTCATTAGATACTTGAGCTTCAAGATGTAAGTTTTCTCATCCTCTAAAGATAGATTTTGAGAATCCATCGGAGGAGAAAAACCGACATCTAGAAATTGCTCTATATGTGGACACAAGGTCCGAAGCTTACAAAGCAAGCAATTTCTCCACAAAAGATAATTTGTGCCATTAAAGACAATTGTGTCATTGTGCACTAAATTACTAGCCGACATCTTTACTCTCAAGGCGGTGAAGCCTAAAACAAGGAGAGACCTTGCTCCGATACCAATTGAAAGATCGAGATGTCGCCTAGAGGGGGGGGGTGAATAGGCAATTACAAACTCTTGCGGATTTGTCTTGTATGAATGCGGAATTAAACTATCGTTTAGTTTACAAGCACAAACCCTAAATATGCTAAGCTCAACTAAGTGTAACAATAGCAACTAGAGCTAAGCAAGATAGGCACAAGATATATGTAGCACAAGTGATAGCAAGATATATGTACTTCAAGCACGATGGCTATCACAAGGAAAGAGAGCTCGGGTATAGAAATAACCGAGGCACGCGGAGACGAGGATGTATTCCCGTGTTCCCTTGCTTTGCAACAAGGTACGTCACGTTTGGAGGAGTGGAGGTCCCACGAAGGATTCCCCGCGCCACGAAGGCTCACCCTATTCTCCGAACCACACCCACGAAGGATAATGGCCCTTTCCTTATGGTTAGCTTTTCCTCCGCTCCGGAGATGGCAAGCTCCACAACCACTTCACAAGCTCCACGAAGGAGAAGCCCGGGCCTCTTCACAATCTTCTTGAAGAGATCACCGGAGCACCAATCACCAAGCCAACTAGGAGGTCACCCTCCAAGAGTAACAAGCTCACGGTCTCTCACTCGAACAAATCGTGGTGGAGAGCTCAACACTATGCAATGATGCAAAGCAAGAACACCGGAGGTGTTCAAGTCCTTCACACTCAAATCCCACCAAAGCAACGAATGCTAGGATGAGATTGGAGAGGAAGAACAAGGGGAAAGTCAACCAAAGACTCCAAGATCTAGATCCCAAGAGATTCCCTCACTTAGAGAAGAAATGGTTTGGTGGAAGTGTAGATCTAGATCTCCTCTCTCAAATCCTCAAATATGAGCAAGAATGATTGGAGGAATCAAGGGGGAGAGCAAGTTCTTCAAATAGCAACAATGGAGGTGAGAGAATGGGAAGAACTACCTTGCTCAAGGTGGAAGAAGAGCTATTTATAGCATGGGAGCAAGTATAACCGTTGGGGAAAAAGAACCATTAAAAATGTAGAAAAAACGGCCAGAAAAACGGCCCAGCCGGCTGCCAGGCCGGTCGACCGGAGTAGCAGCCGGCCAGGCCGGTCAGCAGCCCGGTCGGACCGGCCCAGCAACCGGACTGGGCTGCAGCCGCGCTGGGCGGCGGACAAGCAAGGGGCGCGCGGGGGTGGGCGGCCCAGCTGGGCGAGGCGGCGGCGGGCGAGCGGGCCGCATGGCCGGCGGCGGCCCGAGAACGCGCGTGCGGCCGGGGAGGGTAGGCCGCGGGCGGCGGCGGCCGTGTGGGCCGAGCGGCGGTGAGCGGCCCAGTGGCGCGCGGGCGAGCAGGCCAGCGAGGCCCCCGGTCGGACCGGGGCCTGTGCCGGGCAGGCCGGTGTGTGGCCCGGTCGACCGGTCGGAGACCGGGCAGCCGTCCCCCTTTTTTCTTTTCTTTTTCTTTTTCTTCTTTTACCTTTTCTTTAATAACTATTGCTCCCGAACTCCGATTAACATGAAACCAATTTTGTTTGGAAGATAACAACGAATGCTATCTAATAGAAAGTGAAAACCCAAGAATCTGTAGGAGGGGATTTTATCATGAATATAAAAGGTAGAACCTTATATCATGAATAACCGGTAAAATCACCCAACCTCGAAAACGCAATAGAAGATGCATGCGAACTCCGTTTTCGATGAACTTGGGCTTGTTGTAAAGCTAGCAACAAGCTCAAGAACCTCACATAGAGAAACACCAAGAAGCAATAAGGATATGCAAAGTATGCAAAGGATTGAGCTCCCTAAGACGATGTGATCAAGTTACCCAACCGAAAGCCCCTCTTAATAGTGCGGCTATCTATCCTATAATCCGGTCTCCCATCATCCACCTTGAGACCGGTAAAAGGAAAACCTAGCAAGGCCATACCTTTGCCTTGCGCATCCCGCTTGATCTTGATGATAACTCTTCAAGCTCTACACAAGCCGGAATGCCTCACTTGATCAATGTTGCTTCGTGAAGACTCACAAATACTCCCCCATACACTATGATGGGAAAGCTCCATTGATGCACATCTTCACATGTCCATTATCACCAAATGGACGGCAAGCTTCAAGCATGTGATCCACTTGAGATGCTCATCTTGAACTTGCCCAACTCAATCCTTGTATCTTCTCATACTCACATAAGATAGAGCATGGCTAATATTGAGTTCCACATAAGAACTCCATCTTCATTTCTTCTTCTTGATCATATCACATATGTATCTTCATAACCGATGATCTTGATGCCAATACCCAAGGTATACCTTTATCTTCATGGCATCCATACTTGAATCCAACACATGGAATACAAGTAGTACCTATGGAATATTCCTTCATATAAACTCAATGAAAACATTAGTCCATAGGGGTTGTCATTAATTACCAAAACCACACATAGGGGCAATGCACCCTTACACGAAGTAGGTGAAAGATCGAGATGTCGCCTAGAGGGGGGGGGTGAATAGGCAATTACAAACTCTTGCGAATTTTTCTTGTGTGAATGCGGAATTAAACTATCGTTTAGTTTACAAGCACAAACCCTAAATATGCTAAGCTCAACTAAGTGTAACAATAGCAACTAGAGCTAAGCAAGATAGGCACAAGATATATGTAGCACAAGTGATAGCAAGATATATGTACTTCAAGCACGATGGCTATCACAAGGAAAGAGACCTCGGGTATAGAAATAACCGAGGCACGCGGAGACGAGGATGTATTCCCGTGTTCCCTTGCTTTGCAACAAGGTACGTCACGTTTGGAGGAGTGGAGGTCCCACGAAGGATTCCCCGCGCCACAAAGGCTCACCCTATTCTCCGAACCACACCCACGAAGGATAATGGCCCTTTCCTTATGGTTAGCTTTTTCTCCGCTCCGGAGATGGCAAGCTCCACAACCACTTCACAAGCTCCACGAAGGAGAAGCCCGGGCCTCTTCACAATCTTCTTGAAGAGATCACCGGAGCACCAATCACCAAGCCAACTAGGAGGTCACCCTCCAAGAGTAACAAGCTCACGGTCTCTCACTCGAACAAATCATGGTGGAGAGCTCAACACTATGCAATGATGCAAAGCAAGAACACCGGAGGTGTTCAAGTCCTTCACACTCAAATCCCACCAAAGCAACGAATGCTAGGATGAGATTGGAGAGGAAGAACAAGGGGAAAGTCAACCAAAGACTCCAAGATCTAGATCCCAAGAGATCCCCTCACTTAGAGAAGAAATGGTTTGGTGGAAGTGTAGATCTAGATCTCCTCTCTCAAATCCTCAAATATGAGCAAGAATGGTTGGAGGAATCAAGGGGAGAGCAAGTTCTTCAAATAGCAACAATGGAGGTGAGAGAATGGGAAGAACTAGTTGCTCAAGGTGGAAGAAGGGTCTATTTATAGCTAGGAGCAAATAAAACTGTTGGGGGAAAAAGACAAGAAAACGGGCAAAAAAAAAACAGCTAGAAAAACGTCCCAGGCCGGCGGCCCAGCCGGCTGACCGGATGCTGGGCTGAGGAGGCCGGCCAGCCATCCGGCCCAGCCGGGCCACCGACCGGATGAGGAGGGGCGGCAGATAAGCCAGGGCGCGCGGGGGCGAGCGGGTGGGCCGCGTGGGCGGTGTGGCCCGATCCGGCCGGGAGCCCGGTCCGGCCGGGGTGGCAGCCGGGCGGGCCGGTTGGTAACCGGCGCTGGGCCGGATGGGGTGGCCAAGCCCACTGGTTGCCACCCGGATGGCACCGGTTCCCAGGCCGGTTTTCGACCGGGTGGGCCAACCGAAAGCCCCTCTTAATAGTGCGGCTATCTATCCTATAATTCGGTCTCCCATCAACCACCTCGAGACCGGTAAAAGGAAAACCTATCAAGGTCATACCTTTGCCTTGCGCATCCCATCACTTGATCATTGTCGCTTCGTGTATACTCACAAATGCTCCCCCATACACAATGATGGGAAAGCTTCATTGATGCACATCTTCACATGTCCACTATCACCAAATGGACGGCAAGCTTCAAGCATGTGATCCACTCAAGATGCTCATCTTGAACTTGCCCAACTCAACCTTGTATCTTCTCATACTCACTTGAGATAGAGCATGGCTAATATTGAGTTCCACATAAGAACTCCATCTTCATTTCTTCTTCTTGATCATATCACAAATATATCTTCATACCGATGATCTTGATGCCAAATCACAAGGTATATCTTTATCTTCATGGCATCCATACTTGAATCCAACACATGGAGAGCAAGTAATACCTATGGAATATTCCTTCATATAAACTCAATGAAAACATTAGTCCATAGGGGTTGTCATTAATTACCAAAACCACACATAGGGGCAATGTACCCTTACAGTAGGCGAGGAAGACCCGGCGGCGTGACGAAGACCATGCGCGGACGGAGGCGACCCGCGCCGAAGGGGCGGCGCTGTGGTGGCCTCGGACGTCGATGCGCGGGGGACGGCGAAGGTGACCGCGTGCGGCGACGCCACGGCCTGAGGGGCCGGCGTAGCTGCAGGGCGCGAGTCGGTGCAGCGGCGGGACGCCACCAGCGATGTACGCGCCTCAGAAGGCGCGTCGTTGGCTAGCAGCGTGTACCAAAGGCGGCGGCGCTGCGACCCATAGGGGCGACGCAGCGGCAACCTGATGCTCAATCGGTGGTAGGCGCGTGCTCGAGGACGTGCGTGGCGTAGACGTGCGCGGGGTCGGTTGATCAGACCGACGGCGGCACGATACGCGCCATGGCGTGGACGACGCGCAGATCGGAGACGATGGCGGCGTTGTCGATGGAGTCCCGGTCGATGGCGACGAAGACGAGCCGGCGATGGAGACCGCGCGAGCGAGACAGCCTGCTGTGTCGCACGTAGGGGCGCCCCGTGTGCAACACGTCCAGCTGTGTCGTGCGGTTGATGGCCGGTGCAGGTCGATGCCGTTGTCCTGGAGTAGAGGCGCAAGTGGACGACGGCGATGGGCGACTCAATCCGATCTATGATCGGTAAACCAAAAAAGAAAACGCCGGTCGCGCAAAAAGAAAACCAATCTACGAATTGGAAAAAAAAAGACTCGAGGGCAGCGGATCAACGGATCGGCGAACGAACCCTCATACGGGTTGCGCGGCCCCCGGAGTAGATCATGGAGATCAACCTCCCCGGGGGCGGCGCGGCGCGGAAACCTTGCGGCGGCTAGGTCAAGGAGCGTGCCGCTCTGATACCATGTAGAAGGATAGAGAGGGAGAGAGATATGCGGAATATGTTGGGTGTATTATTGAGCCTCATGGGCGAGTATATATAGGCGTACAGGGATTATCTTGGAGTGCAAGACAAGACACAAGATCTATCTCTATCCTAGACTACCTAAACTGTACGCATACCAAATATATCTCTAACACATGCTAGGGTATTTTTTTTCTGAAAAATCTGACCCTTAGCAAAACTAACGATTTGTGTGACCCTAGTGGAATTATTTCACCCCTGAGTTGGGCACCAACGAGAATGAAGCCAAAATAGTGCAAGGCGGCGTCAAGCATATGCACTTTGCAGCACCGAAGCAAGGTCGGCGCCAACCTAGGCTGATGCCAAAGCTAGCTTCACGGCAATGAGTTTTGGCGTCCAACATATTGGGCCGTTTTATGCTAGTTCTTTTTTAGTTGACATGCGCAACAGTGGGTCATTTTGAAATTGCACACACCAGTGAACCCGATACGTAGGCCCCGATAGCTTTGAAATCGCGTTAAATATGAAATTGCAAAAAAGACATTTGATTTCGTTAGAATTTCTACAGAGCTTACAAAATAAATACTACTAGACAAAAGGAAAAAAAAAATCTAATGGGGGCGGTGGAAGGCGGTGGAGAGAAGATGGGAGTTGGCGACTAGAGTTTGAGTAAGGAGGGGAGTGGTGGAATGGGCGGAGACCGAGAGGGCCGGTTTATAGAAACGGTGATGCTCACTGATGATCGGGAAGCTCTGTCGTCGCCATGTGAAATGGGCCGCGGCCCATCGCATCGCCGTCTTGGGAACCGTCACGCGCGTTGAAGCCAACGATCAACCTTCTCAAGCGGGCATTTAATCACAAGAGGCGGCTACCCTTGTTGCCAGGACATCCCCACACGCCAAATCCTACCTGGCGTGAGGCGCTGGCACGCCCGTTCGGCATCCCACGAGAAGGGACCATCACGGGGTTGCCGGCGTTTGTATTGGGCTCCGAATGGTGCCGGCGCATCATTAGGCGTGCCGGTGTTGCCCAAAAGTAGCCGTGGACCCCAAACGATTAGTATGGTTGATGTTGGGGCCACCGGTGGTGATGCTCTAAAATAAGATGAAATACACTAGTACTACTCTCTCCATTACAAATTAGGTGATACAACTTTTAAAACTGAGCGAACCCGCACATTAAAAGGTGTTTAGATATATGCATATCTAAACCAAACCTATGCCAATTAATTTAGAACCCAGGCAGTAGTAAATTGCACGGTACGCATGGATAAAACAAACTTCGCTACCGCAAAAATTTAAATTTTCGTCTAGTATTATTTCTTAAACATAACGGCCGGCAACTAAACGATAGCCGGTTATTTAAAAATCATTAGTGCGCTCGTCAGTATACCAAGGGTTAACAGCAGGGCTAGTGCTAAGCGACGACTATTCCTCTGCCGAGTGCCTATGTATTGTGCACTTGAATCCATACCGCAAAAATTGACACTTGACAATTTGTCATCCATACATTGCAACTTCGCATAGAGAAGTACAAATAGGATTTGATGTGCAGGAAGTACAATGGGCCGTATTCATCTAACCTTTTAAGATGCCTACAGGTAGAATGTGGCAGTGGCAAATCTAGGATGAAATCGGTGTCTACCAAGCTTGAAGAACTCCTATTAGGCTTTGTACTAGAAGGACCTCGGTTATGTCGATGCATAAAATTAATAGCAATTTGGATATTGTCATCCCCAAGTCAAAGTAACTGATCCAGAAAAACATTACATGAGTTAAAACATGTATGAAAGCCTTGTTTATGATGAAAATGAGTAATCACTAACGTTTCGATCGACATTAGTGATTACTCACTGATAGCTCCTTGCAGAAGAAAAAATAGATACTTGTTGTACTTGAAGATGTTTGCACACAGAACAAGGGAAAATACAACCTATCCAAAGAAAATATTGTCGAAACCCTTTGATAGCTCCCTACAAAACAAAAAAAAAAATAGATATAGTCTACACACTGGCTGCAGAAAGAAAAAAAGAAAAACAGAGAAGGTTAAAACTAAAGAAGCAAAAATGCAATACGAAAAAACAAAGCAAAACATACTGAAAAATGGGAATGTTTACTAAATGAAATGTAAAATTACAGGAAAAGTTAAACAAGGAAGATATCTAAGCATTTCACCAAACATTTACATGCCTTCTATCACAAATCCTTTAAAATTACACATATCTTTGTCTTCACACAACATCAGCAACTTTTGGTGTTTTCTATACACTTGCGTGTCTTTTTTTACAGGAGAACTTCAGTTGTGGAAACATATAAACTGAATACCTATATGATTGAAAGAAGATACTGATAGAATAATTATGGCTAGTCCGGAACACTTATAGCCCATGGTGATTCTTCATAATCAAATTTATTTCCCCCGTTTCCACCTATGTAATGCAAAGTTTAAATGAACAGCCAAAACATATATGTATCATAATTCTAGATGGTGATCCTGATTATTAACTGAATTTATAATTTACTATCAGTTACCCTTATTTTGATTTAAACTTTAATGTAGAGCTTGTAGCCTAAAGTAGATCAAGAACGCCAACTGAGTGTTCTTAGCGATGTAAGCTCCATATTTAAAACTGGAAGTTCAAGAAAAACTGATAATTCATCTGAATTCATTTTTTAAAAGAAATGTAGAGTTATTGAGGTAGATAAATAAATTATTACCAAGTTTTTTTTGGATTTCCAACCGTTGACTTATGTGTCCACATCTGAAGCTAGAAATCCAAGAAAAACCATGATATGGTAATTTGTTATTTAAGGACGCCCAGGAATATATGATAAACTAATTTGTAAATGCAAAATCAGAAGAAAATGTGTAGTAATTGTTTCTGGCATTTCAGGCTAGCACCTTGAGAAATATAAAGATGAGACAATTCATTAGGTTTATAGTACATACAATAGATAAATCAAGTTTATAGTACATACAATAGATAAATCAATAAGTGAAAAAAATGTGGTCACACATGCCTTGTTGGGTGCATTATTTCAGATGTAGTGAAGGATGCAGACAAAAAGATAACCTTATATATTCTTGCTGTCATATTGAACTAAGCAAGCAAGAAGCCAACTAAAAAAGAGGAGATGCTGCCGAAGAGTAGAAACATGTGTGGAGTAGCAATGTGGCCTCTGAAATTATCTAGGAACATCAAGCTACCCGCATTTAGCCGAATCCATCAAGTCAAGTAGTTTAAGAATTGCAACAATTGGATAAAACAGGGCATCTCATGTGTGCCCCTCATTTTCAAAGTAGCACAAGGCCAGCTCCCGGAAGAGCTTCCATGCTCAATGGCAGGTTCCATTATGGTTGAGGTCAGAGGTATTGAAATTGGGTAAGGACTGGACAAAATTACAACATATGAATGCTTTCGCTTTGGGACAGTTGTGGCCTGATGGGCGTGAATACCTTCTTGATAGAGCGGGCTCTGAATGGTGCCGGCGCATCATTAGACGTGTCGGTGTTGCCCAAAAGTAGCCGCGGACCCCAAACGATTAGTAGGGTTGATGTTGAGGCCGCCGATGATGATGCTCTAAAACAAGATGAAATTAGATATATGCATATCTAAACCAAACCTATACCAATTAATTTAGAACCCAGGCAGTAGTAAATTGCACGGTACGCATGGATAAAACAAACTTCGCTACCGCAAAATTTTAAATTTTCGTCTAGTAGTACTAAACGATAGGGGTAGAACAGCCGGTTATTTAAAAATCATTAGTCCGCTCGTCAGTATACCAAGGGTTAACAGCAGGGCTAGTGCTAAACGACGACTATTCCTCTGCCGAGTGCCTATGTATTGTGCACTTTAATCCATACCGCAAAAATTGACACTTGACAATTTGTCATCCATACATTGCAACTTCGCATAGAGAAGTACAGATAGGATTTGATGTGCAGGAAGTACAATGGGCCGTATTCATCTAACCTTTTAAGATGCCTACAGGTAGAATGTGGCAGTGGCAAATCTAGGATGAAATCGGTGTATACCAAGCTTGAAGAACTCCTATTAGGCTTTGTATTTAGCAATGATTAGTACAAATTTCGGAATTGCTAAGTTTCAGCTAGTTGAGACGTACTTTATGTCTCAGTCACGTGCTCCATAATTAGATCTTGTTTCTGCTTGAAGATTTGTGTTTGCTGTTATTTGTACTTTATTTAGGCCCACGTCGAAACAAACTGATGTAATTCGACTGAGACATAAGTTAAGTCTCAGTCGAGACTTAAACACACCCTACAAATATTGGTAGCTACAAAAATATATGTATTTTTAGCGAGGAGCCACGCCACTTGTAGCACCCCCACTAGATATACCACTGCATAGTTAAAATCGATTAGATTAGTTGTACAAACTTCTTTTTAATAAATCAACATGGTTTGAACCATAGCCGCCATGAACGAGGGACAGAACTGGGGTAGAGAGTCGAAAGCTGGATAGCTGGAAAATAGGGGACACCAGAGATATACATCTCTTGATCGAATTTTCTACATGTGACACGCAATCCAATCAGTTTTGGTACGATAAACCCGGTAAGGTACCGTGGGTCGAGGAACACGAACCGTACAATTCTGAATTTTCAGCATCCTATACAAAAGAGAGAAGAGAAATCTACAAAGATTAAAAGATAAACCGACTCGAAATTACATGAAATCTTTGAGCCTTGAAGTGTTCACCTAGCAGCCTGTAGCTTGTGCTTCAAGTTCGACTCCTGCCGGCACCATCTGGCCACTCGGATGGGTGTACTTATAGAGGAGAGAAATCCATGGGAAAATAGACAGTCTCTTATGAAAGGATCCATTGATTAGCATATTGTGTGCTCTGGAGTTAATGGACGGTGCAAAACAAGGAGTAATGGGGAATGATAGGAGAGGGGAAAACAAACGGCAGTGGTGAGCGTTGTTTACCAGATCGGGGTAATTATTAGTTGGGTCGAACCGAGGCTACAGGTCGATGAACTTGGGTCGAGTACAAATAGTCAGGGACGGGTTTCAGCACTAAATCCTACCGAATCAAACCTCGTTCCAAAATCCAATTCCGGGAAGATGAATCGGGGTCATGGGACGGATTAATGTCCCCGCTTCAGGCTGCTATGATTTGAACTGAATAGTACTTTGCAGCCTACTTGCAACCCTAATGGTGGCAGACCAATTGAGCGTCAAACCGGGTATTTTTTTTTCTAAACGGAGGCAAAAGCTTTTCCTTATTTTATTAATTAAGAAGTTTTTTGGACAAGATAGTCTTTACAAAACGGTATTAAACCGTGGAACAAAGGGATTACTCTTCCGGCAAAATTTCCATAAGGTGTTTTGCGCCCACGGAAGCCCACAGGCCGGGTATATATGTAGTGTGGACGTAATGACGTTTCAGATATAATATCTTCCCTTACGGTGGCAAGGTCAAAAAAACCTTTTTAGATATATAATATCACCCATAGTTGTACCTGAATTGTGCAGGATAGTCTGATTAGTAGTAGTAGTTAGCAAAAAAAAGTGCTGATACCACTCACCAGCACGACAAGTTTTACCATAAGCAACAATTAAATCTGCTCGCTTCACCCAACAGCGGCACAGCGCAACACCGTGTAGGCAGGCAAAACCGACTCCCAAAAATCAAAACTATCGGTATAACATATTCAAACCAAACCAGCTAACAGATTCAGCTAAAAAAACAGTCAAGGAGATGTTAGGTTCGGCAACAACAGAAGTCCAGGAGAGCTGTTTCCATGCTATAAGGGCATCTCCAACCGCGCGACCCAAACGGACGCGCTGGGCGTCCGTTTTGAGCCGTTTGGGTCGCCGGCCGGACACGCGGACAGCGGCCCGCGTGTCCGTTTGGGTCGCGCGCTGCGCCCAACGCGCGGACGCATCGCATAATCCGGAAACACGAAAATAAAAGGAAAAAAGCAAATTTAAACGAAATTTGATTAAAACATATGCCCTATTTTGGGCAAATTTATACATAGCCCTATTTTGGGCAAATAACTAACAAAAGAAGCCCCTATATGGGCTTTTAAATTTAAACTAATACTAAAAACCCTCTATTAGGGTTTGGTCGGCGGCGCGGTGGCCGCCGGTGCGCCGCCTAGCCCCTGTGGGCGTCGTCGGCGACGTCGTCGTCGTCCACCCCGGGCGGCGACGCGCTGTCGTGGCTGGAGCGCGCCGGGGACTCCGGCCACGGAGACCACGGGGCCTCCTCCCACGGCGAGTGGGGGTCCGGAGCCACCCGGCGCCGTGCCGGCGCACGGAGCGGCGCCTCCTCCCCGAGGCGCTGCTGTCTCTCCGCCGGCGCGCTGCGCCGGCCTCCCGGCGCCGCCGCCTCGTCCTCCCCGCCGCCGCTGCTCCCGGCGGCGGGCCTCGGTCGGCGCGGCGCCGGCCTCCTCCCGCCGCGCCGCCTCCTCCTCCTCCTCCCGTCGCGCCCGGAGGGCCCGGGCGTAGAGCTCCCAGTCCTCCGCCTCCTCCACCTCCCGCCGCGCCGCCTCCTCCATTTCGGAGGTGCGAATGGCCGCATGGAGCTGCGGCCATTTCGCCTCCTCCTCCGCCGCCGAGATGATCAGGGCGGCGCGGAGGTCCGGGTCCTCCTCCGAGGACTCCGGCTTGGGCTCGATGAGGAGAGGTGGCGGTTGCGGCAATGCCGCACCGCCGCGGGCGGCCTCTCCGATGTGGAGGCCGCCGCGGTTCCCTCCGGACCGCGGCGCCGGCGGCCGACGCCGGTCTGCTGGCCGGCCTCGTCGTCGTTCGCTCCGGGAGCGAACCGTCGCTTCGGGGCCATGGCGGCGGTTTTTGCTCGGGGAGTGGAGTGGGGACTGGAGTGGAGGGCCAGATCCCCTCCAGTCCCCATTTAATAGTCTCCCTGGTCACCGACAGGTGGGCCCAAGGGAGACGAGGCGACCAGCCGCGCGGACGCGAGCGGACGGCGCGTGCCATCCGCGGCCACGCAAACCTAGCCCAGATTTGGGCCGGGTTTGCGTCGTTCCGGACGCCGCGGCCATCCGCTTTTGCGGTGCGTCCCCGCGCTGGGCCGCGTTTTTGTCCGGCTGGACCCAAACGGACGCGCGGGCGCGGTTGGAGATGCCCTAAGAAGATTCCAGTTTGAGCGATACATTTATGACTTGGTGACACTTCCATTCCACATGCGCGTCCTTCTCTCGATTCAGACAGCACGCCCCACCCTTATCACCCACAGACAATCTCAATGCATGCAAGGACTGTGTACTCTTGGTAAACAGATTAGCAGGGAGACAGCAATCTATGAGAAGGATATTAGTGGTTAACAGTTCAACACGGAACACAGTCAACAACAAAGTCATAATTTCCTCCTGCTTCATGTTCCCATCTTGTAAAATATGGGACTTCAGAACTCCATAGACTATCGGGAGTGGTATTTTGAAATGCATCTTAGATACATTTTGAAACATCAAAAAAATTAAAAAAAAAAAATTTGCACGTACATCTTCTTCATGTTCTACACTTCCTCAAAGTTGTTTCATGAAAATTCAACTTATCTTGTGGTGTGTGTAAAAAATTTCAGTGCCAAAAATAAGGCTTGTCACAATATAAATTTTCTCTTTTTTGTATAGACCACAAAAAATATCGGTTTTTTCTCAAAACTTGAAGAACACACATATATTGTGGAGATGTACATGTAGAATTTTTTGTCAAAATTTTCCGTCACTTCGAAATATATTTTCTTCGTAGAGGGAGCATACGCACCCGGAAGCCAAATTGAATTTCCGACTATCCAATTATTATAGACAGCAATGAAACACAAGGAATGAAGAAACTCTATGCAGGTATGCACTATTCAGGTGAACAGTTTTCCTTTGCAAATGAGCCTTATGTAAAACACTTTTCAAGTGAGATCAATATGTACTGTTGGGACAAACCCCTAAAATATATTAATATAGCAGATATATATAAATTATAGATACACTTTACTGCATTAACATTATATTCATATGCCTTATTATTTGGTTATTCCTACTTATATTACCAGACTCTTATGCTTGCAACTAGTATTGTTGCAAAGTTGCAAACTTGGAACCACATACGAGAAGTGGAGTAATTCGCCGGATGATCTGGCTGTGATGAAGGTTGCAACATTGTCAGGTCTGCTCTGTAATGCTGCAAGTTGCACTCGAGAACCTGCAGAATATTCCAGTCACTAGAATGTACTTTAGCTTTACATGTGATGAAGAAATAATGGCATTGCATAAAACCCACATTACCTGGTGATGAAGAATTTTGACATCGCAAGAAGAACATGCACTAGACAGTTCTAATTGCACAGGAGCATTTTTCGCATCATAAAACTGTATTCAAAGGGCAGAAACACATCGTATACAATCTAAGAGTTCAACAGCACAGCATGTTAGAAGTTTTCAAGTAAGAATTAGGGGCGCAGACTATTAAATGGGTGTGGTGGTGCATCATATGAAGAAAGAAGTACTAGACTATGAGATGTAAATATACTGGCAAACTGCAGTATCATGCTTTTAATCGGCTGGATGCCTGGAACCAACAGGCAGGTAACACACAGTTGAAACATGAGCTACTTGGCATAAATTGTAAAATAATCTTTACAAGCAGCCAGTCTATATGTGGAAGCTGCTAATTTGTGTACCTAATGATATGCATACCAACTTCATTGTTAGAAGCAATTTTAGCTCAGAGACTTGAATAGTGATGCGAAGAGACAGGCAAACAAGAAATGAATGGGATAATATCTTCAACGACAAGTCAATCATCTCATTTTTCTAGATTTTCACTGCCTAAACCTAGCTCATAATGCTGTGGATCATTGTACCAGATGATGATGAATCCCCTGATCCTTACAATATACCAAAGATGTTCATGATGCTTCTTTCCTCTTCAACCCTCATGGCCAGGCTCAACACAGAGCACAGAACACAGAGCACAGAGCACAGGGCACAGAGCCTCCCTCATTCATCCTGGCATTTTTCACCTATCCCCAACTTTGTAGTTAGGGAAGCCTGTTGACTTCTTTGCAAGGCTACAATGAAGCTTGTGCGCATTCTGGTGGCAACCTAAAACCTGAGAGTTCCGGGAACTTCTTAGGACATAAGCAACAGAAAAATGTTGTTTGAAGCCTTGGTGGATATGAATATGGACGGAGAGACAGGTTTTGGTTGAGCTCCTCAATGTTCATCTGTATATCAATAAATTCAGGTATTTCTCGAAATTGTATTAATAAACAAAAAAAAGGTGGGAGAAGACTAGCAAGTGGTTGTTCCTCTGGAGACTCATTAACATGTAAGCAGAGGAAGCGTTTCTATGCCAGGCACTAACCGTAGCATAGGTGCTGATAAGATCCAAGCGATGTCTGATATTCATGCGATTTCACCTCTGAACTGTTGTTTGATCAGCTCTGCGCTGTACTGTGTTTGCAACAGAGGGAGGGGACCTGACCAAGTTAAACACGATGCTAATCTGGCATACTATCACAAAGTCTTTATAGGTTGAACAAAGATGCCATCCCGTGAGAGCGGATTTAAATCCAAGAAGCTTGGAAGCGCATATTACCTGGTCCCATCTACATCTATTATATTGTTATGCTGAAGCTGAATAAAAGAGGCTTGAACTAGAAGACTGCATACGTAAGTTCTGGTATGGTTACAATGGACCATCCACTTGCATGAATTAATTTCTAGTCTCCATCTAGGTTGTTTTCTGAGAGTTCTTCGTGATGATGTAAAGAATAATTAACAAGCTGATAGAAATTAGAAATAGTGTAGTAAAGCTCCACTTAAACATATAAACACCAGGTTCATCATCAAGATCCTAAGAGGGAAACTGCTAACAAATAAAGGACTAAAGGGTCACATTATTGAGCTTGCTATGTGGATCTCAAATGATGGAACCATTCGAAATTTTAACCAGAATATAGGACCCATTGTTCAAGGAAGAAGTAAAAGGGCGGACTATAAAGACGTAAGACTTTATAAGGTTTCTCCCATGGCTTCCTAGACCAAAATCCAACGCAAAATAAAAATTCTTAAGTAAATAAACCATTATAGAAAAATAAGTATGTGTTCATTTCCACGACTCTGGCATACATCAATACGAAACTAAGTTAAGATACTGATATATTTTTTCCTCTCCAAGCATGGAGTTATTAAAACGAAGGCTACAGTTTTGAGTACAGACTTATCCATAGAATCAAGCCAGAATTAGCAAATTAGAACAGCCAAGATCAATTAGAAGCTGTACTCCTTTTTTATGTTTCCCCGTCGGTAAAGTTCAACTATAACATATTTATAATTCCTAATTTTGTCAGTGTTCTGTCCAAAGCAGCTAATACATCAACCAAGAGTGAAAAAATCTTAATGTTTATGACACAGTTTTGCAACCCTCTCTCATTTATATGTTGATTTGCAGCTGGAATAAATTTTAATTTAGTCAATAGGGCCCATTGTAATACACATATAAAAGTGCACATGACTGCTTAGTTAGCAATCAACCTTTATTAAATATGTTTTCTCTTTCATAATACAAAAAGCTATAAGCTAAACCTTAGATGATGGATCTGGATAGTCATGTAGGAACAACACAAATTTGTGTTGAATTATCAGTTTTTCTTTAAATGACAAACACCTGGTTTGATTACTTAAATCTAAGAGTGAATTCCACTTTTTACCCTGTAATTGTGCATTCGTGACACATTTACCCATTTAGTGGAACTTGTACCAAAATATCCAATTTACGAGACTTTGCACACAGTTTGACTTCAGTTTGACATTTTGCCTATAATTGTTAGATAGGATAGGCATGATACACCAATGTGGCGCGAAAAATGCGTAAATAAAGAAACGTGTCATCGACGATTATGTCGATGACTCATTTCATCCACATGGTCAATTCCTCTCCGTTGTCTTAATATTTTCGGATCCCGATGATCACCTGACAACTTTCCTAATGGACACACATTAGAAAATGGGGTTCCAATGCTTCTAAAAGGGATAATCTACACAAATTTTTACTTGGCAGGGTAATTAGTGTCACAAACGCATAACTAGAGGGTAAAAAGTGGAATTTACTCTAAATCTAATATGGACTATTTTCTAGGGTATATTATTCACCTCTTTTGGCAATTTATTTAACATTTACATGCTGAGTGCAAATTATATTGCTTCTTTATTTGGTTAGTAATCTGTATTGCTCCATGAGCACAATGATCTAAAGCATAGCAGGACACAGATATATAAACTGAAAAATGATTCACATCTTCTGACAGTGTAATACAGTCAATAACATCAGAAGGACTTCATAACAAACCACAATGTTCCTCATACACCGCATCCCGAAACATGTTTTACAGAGAAGAAATTATATTGCAAGGGTGCTAATTTATATTTCTTCCAACCATTGAACAATTAAAGTTTAGAAGATTTATCTTCTAACACCGTCTTTCAAATGGAATCGCTCACAGGCTCATTCCATCGAACAGGTCTTGATCAAACACGAACACAGACAAACTCCTTGTCATGGCAAAAAATCAGACACAAGAGCACCTACCTTTGTGCGGGCTCAACTCCAAAGACACCGTCCCTCCGTATCACAAACTCGCAGGTCCGCTCCGGCAGGTGCGGCGCAAAGGCAACCTTCATGTGCCTCCTGGTGCTCCCACCGTCGGTACCCACCTCCCGCGTGAGGAACAACCGAGTGTTGACGCAGTTGGCCCAGGAAAGCCCCAGCGCGGGGCTCACCTGCCGCCCAGACGACCAGGCCATGGTGTTGCCCGTGTTCCCCTCGACCACGTCGACCACCTGGTTGGTCACCACGACCACGCACTTGTGCCTGTACGCCAGCTCCTTGAGTTTTGCGGATATCTTGAAGAACAGCCCCGACCGGCGCTTGAGGTCGGCGGGCGAGGCGTCGAAATCGGCGCGGAAGAGCGAGGCGATGGAGTCGAGGAGGATGACGCGGGTAGGGAGGCGGTGCGGGGAGTGAGTAGGGTGTGAGAGGTGGTGCTGGGCGCGGGAAAGGAGGGAGAGGAGGTCGGAGGGAGAGTGTACTGCGGCGACAAAGACGTGGTCGAGGAGGTCGGGGTGCGATTTGGGGGCAAGGAGGCGGAGGCGGCGGAGGGGAAATGGGAGGTCGGAGCATAGGAAGAGGGAGGAGGAGGAGAGAGGCGAGAGGGGAGCGAGGAGGGCGAGCTGGAGACAAATCTGGGTCTTCCCGGAGGCGGATTCGCCGGCAATCTCGGTGACCGACGCGGCGGGGAGGCCACCGGAGAGGAGGCGGTCGAGGAGGGGGCAGCCGAGGGAGAGCTTGGCAGCACGGGAGGAAGCGAGGAGGAGAAGGGGGTTCTCCGGGCGAGGTTCGTGTTGGTTGTAGGAGGAGGAGGAGGTGGTGGCAACCAGGGGCTTGGCCGCCGGAGGCCGCATCGCCGGCAAAGTCGCCGCCCAGGAATTGGGGATTTGGAAACCTGGGTTCGAATTGGTGCGCGTGGTGTTCCAACACCGTGAATTGGCGCGCCCAGGAATTACACGCTGGGCTTGGCCCATTAGCCGGAAATTTATCATGTGGCCGTCTGTGTCTAAGGGTTTGTTTGGGCTGGGATGGATTTTCTACTCCTTTTGATCCTTAGAAGTACAAGCCTAAACTCGAGTACAGTTATGTAGACACTTGGAGTATAACCATACTAATATTGGAAGTACAATTTTTTAAAATCTATCAATATAAAATCTAGCTTTAAAAATTGTGATGGGAGGATCTCAAAAAAACAGTCCATAATTTAAACATACAGTTCTAAAGATATTTTATTTTAGAAAAACGAGTCTAAAAATAAAGAGAAAAGCTGAGATTCGCCCACCATCCACTATCCTTCTCTATCCTCCCTCATCTTTCACCTTCCTTCTTCGTGACATGTGGCGAGCAGGGAGACCACTTCCGTGAAATTTTCTAGCACCACGTCACGCCATTTGTCACGTTTGGAGAGAATTTCCTTCCCTTCGTGAAAGTCGATCTTTTTCTAGAGATTTCGTAAAACTAGGCATTATCGCGGAAATTTACTTTAGACCTCGGGTCATGGAGCAATTTATTTTTCAAAATTTGAAAACATAATTTGAAGTTTTAAAATATTCTAAAAAAATGTTAGACATAGATAATGATGTACTCTAGCAACACACAAAATCTCAACTCAATTTTTTTTATATCCGAGCTTAAAAAAATAAAAAATAATAGATTTGGGAACTTGAAAATTTGAATTGTTCACTACTTTGGATATCAGACTTTGCCATTTTTCTATAGCCCAAAATTCGTGGTGAGATTTTTTTGTTGTTGGTAGATTACATTATTTCTACATCTATAATTTTTTAAAAATGAATACGATAGGGGAAGCCCTACAATATTTTTATTTTTGAAATAATAAGAACCTAAATCTGCGTCTCTGGGGACTTGAGCCTGGGTGGCTGGGTTGCACATCCGATTCCCTAACCAAGTGAGCTAGGTTCACTTCTTTTTAAAACTTTATTTTACAAAACAACTTTTAAAAACTTTAAATCTCCTTTTTCGAACCGTTCAAACAAGAGGTTCACGTAACTCGTGACTGAAAGGACACGGATGTCGCCTAGAGGGGGGGTGAATAGGCGATTTAAAACTTTTACGAGATGGGCTTAACAAATGCGGAATAAAACTAGCGTTTACTTTGTCAAGCCCAAAGCCTATATACTATTGTTCACCTATGTGCACCAACAACTTATGCTAAGCAATACAAGCAAGTATGTGATAGCAAGATATATATAACTTCAAGCACGATGGCTATCACAAGGTAAAGTGCATAAGTAAAGAGCTCGGGTATAGAGATAACCGAGGCACGCGGGAGACGATGATTTATCCCGGAGTTCACACTCTTGCGAGTGCTAATCTCCGGTGGAGAGGTGCGGTTGCTTAGTGCTCCCGAACGCCACAAGAGGCTCACCTTGAGGTGTGGTTGCTCGATGCACACCAACGCCACAAAGGCCTCACCCCAAGATGCGGTACTCACACCACACACCGAACGCCACGAAGGCGCCTCACCTAAATCTCCGGTGACCCTCGCCACAAAGGCCTAGGTCACGGTTCCACTAAGGG
>NC_061509.1:93603661-93634741 GCF_022539505.1 Lolium rigidum
GAGATGCTACCAAGGACATGATCTACTTTCATGTCACTTGCCCTTGTAGCGGCCTTGATCTTCCGAATGGTTCCTTCATGATCAATGAATTCATCTCTTGCTAGTGCTTGATCATGAGGGACCACTTGAGCTTGATCATGAGTTGAGGATGTTTCTTGATCATCATCATGGTCTTGCTCCGTGGAATGAGGACTTTCTTCTTGTTCTTCGGAATGTGACTCATCTTGAGTGGAGGATGGTTCTTGAGTTGCACTTGATGGTTCGGCTTGAGTTGAGCTAGGCTCCACTTGAGCCGTGCTTGATACTTCTATTCCATCATCTTGATCATCACTATGAATTTCCATGGGCCGAATGTGTCCAATGCCCATATGCTTGATGGCACTAGATGGATCATCATCATTACCTGCAACACATGGAACAAATTGCTCCACTTGGGAGCCATTATCCTCCAAGAACTCCACGTCACAAGATACTTCAATAGTCCCAGTGGACCGGTTGTAGTACCTATAGGCGTGAGAGTTCTCCGCATAATCCAACAAATATGCCCTCTATGGTTCTAGTTTCAAATTTACCGAGCTTTCCTTTGTTGTTCTTAACAAGGCATTTGCATCCAAAGACACGAATGTACATGACATTAGGCTTGTTACCGGTAAGAAGCTCGTATGGAGTTTTGTTGTGGAGGGACGGAGGAAGAGCCAGGTTGGAGTAGTGGACGGCCGTAGAGATGGCTTCTCCCCAAAAGTTGTGGGGTGAGTTGAATTCACTCCAACATGGTTCTTGCCATCTCAATGATAGTCCTGTTCTTTCCTTTCAACAATACCATTTTGTTGAGGTGTATGGCGCTAAAAATCCTGCTTGATGCCCTCATCATCGATACAATCCTCGCATAGTGTAGTTCTTGAACTGGCACCATTGTCCCGCGCCTCATCGCGATCTTTATCCATACTGTCACGCTGAGCTTCTCGGCCAAGACAATGAACTCCTATGGGTCTCAGTCCTCAGACTTAGCAGTGAAAGACCCTATATACTTGAGTAATCATCAACAATGACAGAGTCCATACTTGCTCCCACCAAGAGTATCATAATGGGATGGTCTCAAAGAGATCCAAATGAACGGAGCTCCAAAGGCCTAGATGGGGTGACATACTCTTGATAGGATGTCTCTTCTGAGTTGTTTCCGGCCACACATGCACTCACAACGATCTTTCTCAAAAGAAATGCCTAGTTATCCAACAATGTGTGTCATCCTTTAGGAGCTGTTTGAGACTTCTCATGTTGACATGACTAAGGCAGGCAACGCCACAACCAACCTTTCATCATGCTTGGTCGCCATTAGACATGTGGAGTGAGAGGAGCCTTTCGAGAGGTCAACCACGTGAAGGTTGTTCTCGACATATCCAACGAGGACCAATTTGAGATTGTCACTCCTAAAGACTTTCACACAATAATTAGTAAAATATGAATTGTAACCGGCATCAGCAAGATGATATATAGAAAGTAAGTTATAACCAAGGGATTCAACAAGCATAACCGTCTCTAAGTCACAAGTCCTTAGAGATTGCTACCTTGCCATACCCAAGTACCTTTCCCTTTGAGTTATCACCAAAGGTAATGCTTGACTTCTTGTTGATATCTTCAATGAATTGATCAAGCACACCTCTTCCTCCGGCCATATGATTGGTGCATCCACTATCAAACACCCATTTTGGACTCAACGTGAGGAATATCCCTACAAAATCAAGTAGAAGATTTAGGAACCCATCGCATTAATGGGTTTCTTTGCAATGGCAACAATATCTTTTGTACCCAAACTTGAGTACTCTCTATAAGCATAGCCATTAGGAGGGCCAACATAGTTAGCATAGACATCACCATAATAATCAACAAATAATGCATAGTGATCGTTTGGCCTCCGTGCGGTCACCACTAGTGGCTTTGCCCTTTGAGGCTTTGCCATCATTAGTGACCTTCTTGTTCTTATCTTGAGCTGAGTTTCTCCTTGTTGTAGTTCTTCTTCTAGAGACTTGGGATACATATCCAAGTCCAAACTTTTGATTGTTTGACCTTTGCTTACTCAAGAGGTCATCCAATCCCATCTTGTTCTTAAGTGTGGTGAACTTTGCAAGTTCCTTTGTTAGCCTAACATTTTCCTCAAGAATAGATGCATGCTCACAAGAGTATTCATTAGGATGATAGTCGAGCCCATATTTAGTCACCAAGGATTCAAGATATGCATTGGTCTCAACATGCAAAGAGGGTTCCTCTTGTAAAAGAACATGTTCCTCAACAAAGCTTAGCACGCCTTTCCTACTGAAGTAAAAGATGTAGGGGAACTAGCATGCTTTTCAACAACAATGGGATCCCTTCATTGATTCAAGTGCTTTCGTGTAGGTTTCTTGAGTAGGTGGTCAAGATCTTTCCAAGTTTCTCTTGAGCCTCATCCTATACAAGCTTGTTAGCTCTTTCATGGGTGTCAAGAGCCCTAGCGGTGAGAGTGAAGCATGAGCAACTTCAAGTTCCTCCTTTTGAGGTATGGAGCACTTGAGTCAAAGATTGAGCCCTATCAATAGTTTCTAGGTCCTTAACTTTATCAAGTTCATAAGTTTCAATTTGTTGCTTAAGACCTTGAGATATGCACCTTTCGGTTTTAGCTCTTGTCTTAGGAGATTGAATCTGCTCCTTCTCATTTAAATGATATTCTAATTCCTCAATGGACTCATCCTTTTCCTTGAGTGAGTCCATCAAGAAATCAAACTTGACAAGAGCTTCACCATCGAAGGGTGCATCTAACATCATAGAGTTCCTTAAGCACAATTAATTCTTCTTGATTTTCGTTTTCATCATCAAGGACACTAGATAGGGAAGGTGGAGGTTCCATTACCTTGGTTCCCTTGCCAAGACAAGAGCCAACGATTGTAGAGGAGGAAGAGTCATCGGAGTCATCATCTTGAGTTATTCTTGCCATGAAGGAAGAACCAACATCATTCTCCGTGGAGTAGTCCTTGGAGTAGTCATATGTGAAGAGTGACCCGGCTTGGAGAAAGCCAAGCCGGCCACCCCGGCCTCCTTCTCCTCATCTTCATCTTCATCATCGGACAAGTACTCGGCTCCAACAAAAGCTCTTCCCTTGTTCTTCTTGAATCGATCGTTGATTGGGTTTGGCTTCAATCTTGGCTTGACCCCTTTGATGAATCTTGGCTTGTCTACCCTTTTCTCATAAGGGCACTCATTTGCAAAGTGGCTATCTTCATCACAATTGTAGCAAGTTCTCTTCTTCTTCTTGTCATTGAGGAGCATTGGAAACTTTGCCTTGTATTTCTTGGCAAAGAAAGCAAAGTCGGTAGCCATGTCACTAGTTGAAGTCATCTCTTCTTCTTCTTCAATTTCATAGTCTTCTTTGCTCCCATGATCGGCCCTAGCTTTGAGAGCAAGGTTGTGTGACCCTTCATGGTTGTGCGAGGCTTCATCCACACGGTTCATTGCCATGAGCCTCTTTCCCGCTTTGGCCATGTTTTCATTGGCGGCCACATAGGAGACGAGATCATCGGAGTTGAGATCGGCACTCTTGGTCATGATTTGCAAGTTGAGTGCAAGGTTGGTGTCTTCTTGCTTGACGGCAATCATAGCAATGACCTTGGACTTTATGAATGCTTCATTCATCTCGAAGCCATCATTGTACTTCTCAACACCAAGTCCCTTGACCCTTACTCTAAGAGCACCAAGCCTAGCATAGGCATCGGATACGGATTCTCCATCTCGAATCATGAACTGGTGGGCCTCTTGCTTTGCGGTCTCATAGAGAGCTGATTGGATCAAATCGGTTCCCTCTTGGAGTACTATGATCCGATCCCACAACTCTTTAGCGGAGACAATGTCATCGACTTGATCAAGGAGCTTGCGGTTGATGCCACTTATAATCTTGTCACGTGCGGAGGCATTGAGTTGACGGTTGTAGAACTTGGTGGAGGTCAACCGAGTAGGATCTTGTGGCTCCCGATGTCCATGAACAATGAGCTCCCATAGCTCCACACTGCAGCTTGCGAATATGAGATTCCATAGCAGATTTCCAATGTGGAAAGTGAGTTCCATCAAAATGGGGAACGGTCCCACTATGGTTTATATGAGGCATGGGTGAAGTGTTTTTGGGATAGTCATGGTTAGCTTCATGGTAGGTTTCCTTAGAGGCCGAAGCCCCACTAGGAGTTCCACCAGCAGTTAGGTTCTTAAGCATGGCGAGTCATTTCTGTCATTTGGTTTTGTAGCTCATCCTCCTTTTTCTTCTTCTCGGCATCATATGCCAAGAATCTAGATTTCATCTCTTTAACCGAAAGGTTAGAGTCGTCATCTAGACCCTTGAAGAGTTTATCCATCTCACTCTTAAGGCGGTGAAGCCCTTAATAAGAGTCCAGGCTCTGATACCAATTGAAAGTATAGAGATGGTAAACCTAGAGGGGGGGTGAATAGGTTTCTACATATTTTAATTCTTTCTTTGCAATATTAGGCTTTGCGGAATATAAAGGTGAGCCTAATGCAAACTAGGTGAAGCAACCTATATGAGGATACAACTAACTCGAGCACGAAGGCTCTCACAAGCAGTTAAATCACAAGTAAGGAGTTCGGTTAGAGATAACCGATAGCACGCGGAGACGAGGATGTATTCCCGTGTTCCCTTGCTTTGCAACAAGGTACGTCACGTTTGGAGGAGTGGAGGTCCCATGAAGGATTCCCCGCGCCACGAAGGCTCACCCTATTCTCCGGAGCCTATCCCACGAAGGAATAGCTCACTCACTTGTGGTAGACTTTGAGGTAGCCTCCAAACCTTCACAATCTTGCCCGGAGCAAATCCACAACCCGGATGCTTCCGGACTCCTCTTGCCCACCTAGGGTTTCCAAGGAACCCTAGGAAGCAAGCTTCTCAATGAATACAAGGGGGAATGAGATTTGGCTTGGTAGAACGGTAGATCGGGTCCTCCTCTAACGATTCCCCGGAGGGATTTGAGTTTGGGTGGAGGAGGAGGGAGATTTGAGGCTTTTGGTGTTTCTAGCAATGGAGTATGAGAGAGAGAGCTCAAGAACAGCTTGAGTATGAGAGAGAAGACCTATTTATAGTGTTCTTCGAAATATGGCCGTTGGTCACTTGCCACCTCAGCATTTTCCTCGAGAAACCCGGTTTGACCGGGCCACAGACCGGACAGCCCGGTGGTGAGGCCGGTCAGACCGGACCAGTGACCGGACTCCATTTGCTGGTTCTGGAGCTCCTCCGGTTGGCGGCCGGTTGGCGCCCGGTTGGCGACCGGTCGACCGGGCCGTGCACCGGACCCGCCGGTCAGTAGGCCGGTTGACCGGTCGGCAACCGGATTTCTTGTGTTCTGCTGGAGACTCCGGTTGGCGGCCGGTCGACCGGGTCGTGCGCCGGACTTCCCCGGTTGGAGACCGGTTGACCGGGCAGAGCGCCGGACAGTCCGGTTGCTTGCCCAGTTGGACCGGGCTGCAGACCGGATTCCTGCTGTAGACCCCTTTTTGATTGTTGTTGAAGTGGGGGGTCTCCTTTAGCCTTCTTGTTCCTTTGATACACCATTTATGCCTCATTGCCTAATACCTGAGATTATCCTTATAAACATATTAGGTCAAATACTCTAGCGCGGTGTCATTGTTACCAAAATAATGGATATGGGTAAAATACCCTTACATGTATTATGCATAACACATATGATTTGTTACTACCGTTGACAAAATTGTTTCTATGTTTTCAAAATGAAAAGCTCTAGCACAAAAATAGTAATCCATGCTTCCCTCTGCGAAGGGCCTATCTTCTACTTTATGTTGAGTCAGTTTACCTACTTCTTTCTATCTTAGAAGCAAACACTTGTGTCAACTGTGTGCATTGATTCTTACATGTTTACTTATTGCACTTGTTATATTACTTTGTGTTTACAATTATCCATGAGATATACATGTTGAAGTTGAAAGCAACTGCTGAAACTTATATCTTCCTTTGTGTTGCTTCAAAGCTTTATACTAAGAATTTATTGCTTTACGAGTTAACTCTTATGCAAGACTTATTGATGCTTGTCTTGAAAGTACTATTCATGAAAAGTCTTTGCTATATGATTCAGTTGTTTAGTCATTATCTTTACCATTGCTTTGAATCACTTCATTCATCTCATATGCTTTGCAATAGTATGATCAAGATTATGTAAGTAGCATGTCACTTCAGAAATTATCCTTGCTATCGTTTACCTACTCGAGGGCGAGTAGGAACTAAGCTTGGGGATGCTTGATACGTCTCCAACTTATCTATAATTTCTGATGTTCCATGCTAGTTTTATGACAATACCTACATGTTTTGTTCACACTTTATATCGTTTTGATGCATTTTTCGGAACTAACCTACTAACGAGATGCTGAAGTGCAAGTTCCTGTATTCTCCTGTTTTTGGTTTCAGAAATCCTACAAAGGAAATATTCTCGGAATTGGACGAAATCAACGCCCAGTATCTTATTTTCCCCGGAAGCTTCCAGAGCACCGAAGAGGGGCCAGAGGGGAGCCAGGGGGCCCCACCCCACAAGGCGGCGCGGCCAAGGGGGGGCGCCCCCTATGGTGTGGCCCCAACAGGACTCCTCCGAGGCTGCCCTTCCACCTATATAAAGTCTCCGTCGCGAAAACCCTATACGGATAAGCCACGATACGAGAAAAGTTCCAGAGCCGCCGCCATCACGAAGCCAAGATTCGGGGGACAGAAGTCTCTGTTCCGGCACGCCGCCGGGATGGGGAATTGCCCCCAGAAGGCATCTCCATCGACACCACCGCCATCTTCATCAACGCGGATGTCTCCTATGATGAGGAGGGAGTAGTTCTCCCCCGAGGCTAAGGGTTGTACCGTAGCTATGTGGTTCATCTCTCTCTCTCTCATGTGATCTTTATGTGATCATGAGCTTTATGATCTAGTTGAATATCATCTATGTGCTACTCTAGTGATGTTATTAAAGTAGTCTATTCCTCCTTCATGATGTAATGTTGACAGTGTGTGCATCATGTAGTAATTGGTATAAGCTATGATTGTGATCTCTTGTAGATTATGAAGTTAACTATTACTATGATAGTATTGATGCGATCTATTCCCCCTTTCATAGCCTGACGGTGACAGTGTGCATGCTATGTTAGTACTCGGTCTAATTGCAATGGTCTATTATGCACTCTAAGGTTACTTAAATATGAACACCGAATGTTGTGGAGCTTGTTAACTCCGGCTTGAGGGAGCTCTTGTAGCCCTACACAATGAATGGTGTTCGTCATCCAACAAGAGAGTGTAGAGAAAGTAGTATTTGTTTATTCAGTTATGTGATCAATGTTGAGAGTGTCCACTAGTGAAAGTATGATCCCTAGGCCTTGTTTCTAAGCATCGAAACTCTGTTTATTTACTGTTCTACTGTATGTCTACTCGCTGCCATATTTTATTCAGATTGTTATCACCACTCATATTCATTCATATCACTTGCATTTCACTATCTCTTCGCCGAACTAGTGCACCTATACATCTGACAAGTGTATTAGGTGTGTTGGGGACACAAGAGACTTCTTGTATCGTGATTGTAGGGTTGCTTGAGAGGGATATCTTTGTCCTCTACCTCCCTGAGTTCGATAAACCTTGGGTGATTCACTTAAGGGAAACTTGCTGCCGTTCTACAAACCTCTGCTCTTGGAGGCCCAACACTGTCTACAGGAATAGAAGCGTGCGTAGACATCAAGCTATTTTCTGGCGCCGTTGCCGGGGAACGAATAAAAGCTACACCACAGAGATTTCTACCTCCCAGGTCAACCACGCGCCAGTTGTGGACAGCACGGGGCCCCGCATCGACACCGTCGAGCGCGAGCTCTACAGCCTCCGCTGCCACCACCTCCACTCCAAAGAGGCGGCGGCCACCGCACAAACGGGCTCAGCCATGATCGACCGCGTCTCCGCCAAGTCGGCCATATTCTGGATTACCAGCGCTTCCGCGGTGCGGTGGAGACGGCTCTAGGCCAGGCCTCCAGGCGGCGGGCGTGGAGCTAACCGGTCGAGCCGCGCGCGCCTGGGGAAGATGTCCGGAGGGGGAAATAGCATGAAGAACTCCGCCGCCGGCAAGAACACGACGATGAATAGAAAGAGAGGGGGAATGGAGGACTGATGCGGCAGCATCCTAGGCTATGTTGTTCCCGACATGAACAGATCGTCAGCGCTGCAGCGGGTCACATGGTGAAAAGCCGGGGAAAAAGGAGGATTGATGCGACTGAAAAATTGTCCACGGCCAGGAAAATGTTCAACCTACTTCCACTTTGCACGGATCTCGAGCTTCAAAGGGACGGCAGAGAAGACATCCACACCCATGCTTGGGTGTACAAAATCCACACTCTTAACTAAATTACCAATCAAAATTTGACACCGTAAATGTAGTGGCCTTGTATTCATGAACGGGGAGTATCAGTTTATAATAAGAATCTATCAGATTTTTTCGAAGTTGTTAAAAAACATTAAATGTACATTGGTCTAAAATTGACATGAAAATTGATAGGTGGAATCCGTGCCGTGCAATGGGATCCACTTATCGGCCCAAGTAAAAATAAATAAGTAAAGGGGTTTTTCCCTCTCTTTCCCGTTGACCAGATGTGCCATCACGGAGAACCCAGTCTGCCGGAGGGGAAGGAGGGCTAATCGGTGGTGGAGCAGGCGCCTTGGGCGTGGCTTCCAATGCTGCAGGAGGCGAACACGATCCCTAGCGAGTGGAGACTAACTCCATCGTTCCCACTCCCCCCGTGTGTGTCACCCTTGCTCCAACCGCCCACCGCCGGCCCCTTTCCACCTGCGGCGTCCCTGCTCAACACGTGGTTATCCTGCTTAGCGACGCTCCATCAATGAGTGAGCGGAGGCAAGTCGCGAACGAAGCCATGTCCCTCTTCCAGTCCGGCACGGTGAGTGTGGAGAGCAATGTGGACTTCCTTGCTGTAGCTGCCCTCTGACGTGGCCGCCAATGGGAGACGGCTGGCCCAACCTCGTAGATCATGACCTACACCGACCGAGGACGGAAGGTGGCGATTCGACGTGGTGGAACGCTGCCGGCTATGAGGAAGACATAGTCGATTCTCACGATACCGAGCGTTCTAGGAACCGTGCTTTGGCTTAGAGGTAGAGGATGAGTAGATGTGTGTTCGGTTTTGCTTGGGGTAGTGCGTGGCAACGACTCCACACAGGTGGTGGGTGGCCTCGATCCGTCGTTGTAGGTGGCATGCGGCCCTACTTCGTGGATGTCGCAACACTCGGGGCTCAGGTTGACCGGAGGCAACGATGATAGTCTCGATGCGGGAGGATGGCGACGAGTTCGCCGAGGAGGCGGCGAGTTCTTCGGAGCATCGGCGGTGACCACTGCCTCCAGGAGGCGTGGGTCAACACTCAACAGGATGATGCGAGAGAGATTGGTACTTTTGAGATTTTTTATCTTTTGTTATTAATTAGGCTGACAAGTGGGTCCATGTCCACATTAGCAAATTGGCCTTGATAGGTGGGTCTCATTGTTCGAAATGTTTTCAATTTGTTGTCAATTAACGATTTAGTGTTTTATGAAAAATCCGACTAAAAATGTGGTACTACTAGATTTTTTTGCCCAAAAAACTAAAAGGAAACCAAGATTAGCATTTATGCCAAAAAGTAGTGGTTTATGCTGGTAACAACTCCGATAGGGTCGGTACCAGAATTGGTACAAACAGAGCACGCACACGGCACATGGTACAAGCCCATCAATGGCTCACTACTTGTGCAGCATAGACCTAAAAAGTGCTCGTTCAAAAGAAAGACCTAAAAAGTGCACGTTGCGACTTGCCCGACTGTTGATGAACACAATGATTACAGGTTGAACCAGATGGTTCGGGGTGAAATGCTAGCCGAGAATAGCAACGCACCCAGCCACCGAACTACCCACCGGTTGGTTGGTGTACGGGGCGTGCGCTGCCAATGGTGGCCTTCGGTCAAGAATGTCGTACAGATTTTTTTTCTCGTCGAGAATTTATACAGTAGTTGCCTCCATGTGACCACATGTTGTGCTGCACCGCACGTACGAACCCGTCGCATCGCCTTTTTTTTCTGACTTGACTTGATGGGAACTGGGAACCGAATGTCGATCAATATTGGTCTGGATGTGCCCAGAGTGGTTTTCGTAACCTTACATCCTCCAGTCCAGTAGGATAAAAGACGGATAGCAATTAGGCCAAGGATTGGGCCTCCCTATATGCCGCCGCGCGGCACAGCCGTCCGCTGACTTTTAGGCCAGGCCCATATGTCAAGGTAACTTTTCTGTCCGGTTGTTTCTGTTTCCCGCATGTTTTTTTTCCGGGCCAACCTTCGCTTTTGGTTTTTTGTTCTCTGGTTTTTGTGTACGGTTTTTGTAAAATATCCGAAATTTTCAATAATTTTTAATGTAAATATTTCCAAATTTATAATAATATTAAAACCTGCACTTTTCAAAAATTTGAACACTTACTAAATATGATCTTTTTTTAAAAAAGAGCAATTTTCAAATTAAACATTTTGTAATTCGAATTATTTTCGAAAATTGAACAAGTTTAAATCTGAATAATTTTAAAACTTAATGATTTTTCTGGTTGAACATTTTTGAAAAATGTGCAATAGAAAGAAACGAAAACCAGGCAGAACCATAAAACTCATGAAAAGAAAACCATGGAACCCATAGAAAACAGGAAAAAAAAACTCATGATTTATGGGCCAGACCCATGACCTAGCAGCGATGTAACCACCGAAAGATTAGCCCTGTTACAGACCACTAAAGCTTGCCAAGCCCGGTTAGACGGATGTGGCCTCCAGTACCGTTCATCAGTGATGATTGGGGCAAAAGCTTTCATGTTAGTCACAGAAAACTTCAATCCATGCATTGATCTATTTTTGCATTTGTTTTTACTCTTTCTTGTGTGCAAGCTCATATGTACTATTTTTTGTGTGATGTCTTCTTACAAACCTCGAAAGGATAAAAAAACAAAAAAAAAACAAAAAAAAAATCAAGAAACGGAGGGAAGGAAACACACGCTCAGTGCTCGCTACAGCGTTTGTGTGATGCTTTATTTTTTTACTAGTAAGTGGACTTGCACGATCAATACAATTGCGGTCACATAGTATATACTCCCTCCGTCCATAAATAGATGTTTTATATTTGTTTAAATTTGAATGTCTATACACTAAATAGTGTCTATATACATCCAAAATTTGATAAATCAAAAACATCTATTTATGAACAGAGGTAGTACATGATACTAATTAGTTTGAATAAAATGAAAAAAGCAACTACAACAGTAATCGTGCAAATCGTAATATGCTCATATTGCTTCTTTGAAACTTTTTGAATATTACAGTCAAAAAGTGTCGGCACGTTAGAATATATTTAAAATTCAAAAAACATTATTTAATATGTATATTTTTATGATCTTTTCCATCTTTATAATTCGCAATTCAAAAAATGAGTTTTAATTAACTCATAATTTGACTTTGGATCATTTTATGGTTTACATGCTATTTTGCTCTAGCAGCATTATTTCTATTGTCACTTTTCCTATTGAAATGCATATATGTACCAATTCTTTTTAGCTCGGTATGGTCGAAATACATATTAGTTCCTACTTTCATAAATACTCCTAGATGTTTTAGGTTTGTTGACAGAGTTAGTACTCCTACTTGCTTTTATCCAACCTTTTGTTTTTTCGGTTATTTGTTTTGTCAGTAGTGCAAATCCCCGGTCAGTGCTCGGACAAGCCACACTCCCCTCAGATCTGTCTTGTGAAAAGCAAGAAAATCTCTTTTCTAATCTAATGTCTACTGCTGCAGGTGAGTCAACTCTACCGAATCGCCCAATCCACTGGCTTTCCGATGCAAACCCAAAGCTTACCGGACCATACTTTTGAAGGTGAAGCTTGACGAAGACGGGACACGCGCTGGAACAGCGGAGAGGCTCTCACAGTTTTGGCCGCTTCTGCGGAGGCGCACGGTGGCCCGCAGCCTGGCCAGCGATGCCGATAGGTCGACCTGCAGAGCTCGCAGCTGCGCCGCCCCCACTGTAATAGGAGCCGAGGGGAGCGCCACCGCGTCCGTCGCCGAAGATTCCATCTGAAGACCGCAACGCGGAGCGTGGCGCTGCCGACTGCTATGGCAATCGGGGCTGGGGCTCGCCGCTCGCGTTGCCCTCTCGTTCCGTAGCGACAGCTACAACCCGCAGTCGGCAGGCAAGCCGGCACATGCCTCGTTGCTTCAGTCTCACCCTGCTCGGTCCCTTCCACCTTTCAATTGTAAGTTCTTGATTTTCCCCAGTTTCGATTACAGGATGACCTATAATTTAGTCATTGATTGTAGCATTTGATCTAGTTCTAACAATGGCGTTACCTTGTTTGATCTAGGGTACTTGCTATCTAAAATTTGCTGTCAGGGAACTCATCTTTTTCACACATTTGTTGAAACAACATAATGAAAAATTGTTTATGTTGCTCATCTTTCGAAAATATATAGCTATCTCATATTTAAGAGCTCTGACTTACAGTACTAATCAGAGTTCACACAACAAGATAAACAAAATACTTTAAGAGTAATGGAGTATCTACAAACTACAACACAACATTGTCTTGAGTATTGCTGTCTGATCTGATTAGACTAAGCTTTCTTCCACAAAAGGGATTTCCCTTGACAACTATCCTCTCCCATTCCTTAAAGACATGTCCTGCCACCTCATTTTATATTACATTCGCTGTTGTAGACACAATTAGCTAGGGACATCATTCCAGCATAGGCACCATCAGCTATATGTACACACCTGTTGAATGGTATAGCACCTAGGTCACTATTTGTACTTCTGATGATTAGAATCACAATATAAAAGAAAACGTGCAATATTAGAAATAGCAATGACCAATATACCTGTACATTTACGTGAATTACATCAAAACATCCCTGTAGACAATATTTTTGGTGCTTTTGCCCGACCGATCAACTTCCTTATTTGGTTTTGCAAGTATTCTTGTTGTTTGTCTTGATATCCCTCGAGACAAAGCAACATAGAGTTGACCATGAGAGAACACCGACTCTGGAAGGTAGATGCCAACATTTGGAATAGTTTGTCCCTGAGCTTTGTTAATTGTCATGGCAAAGCTAAGACGAATCGGAAATTGCTTTCTCTTGAATTTGAAGGGAAGCACGTCATCTTCCGAAGGATACAAAGGAATTCGTGGAAGGAATACCCTTTTTCCATTATGTTGGCCACCAATAATTTCTGCATCAATAGCATTTTCTTGAAATGCTCTAATGATAAGTCGCGTTCCATTGCACAGTCCGTTAAACGGATCCAAGTTCCGAAGTAAAATGACAGGACAATTAATCTTCAGTCTAAGAACATGTGGAGGAAGACCATTGGGTGTGAGTGAGTTTAGAAACTCAGGCGGATAGTAATTATGTGGATCATCCACTGCTGAATCAAAACTGTAGTAGATCTTTTCCTCTCCGGGAAACCGGTCAATAAGCATTGCGTTTAGTTCATCAACGTATTCATTCTTAGTGGAGAGAATGGCGCGACTGCTAATATAAGATGGTGTTGCTCCATTCTGGCCAAGTGAAGGGAAGATATCATTTAGTAACTTACTAACCGAGTTTTTTGAGTCTGTGTATGGGACAACTATTTCTTCTGGAAGGCGCACATAGTCTTGGCCAATTGATTCTTCTGTACCATCACCAATTCTTAACAGAAAATCCGAGAACCATGGATCAAATCGTGCTCTCATGTTACGCCATAGTTTTATTTGTTTTATGTCCTGCCAGAGATATGATCTCTTCAGCGTAGCGTCTGTGACTTGTGCTCTTGTGCCTCGCCTCACCACTGGAAGAACTTGTCTGAAATCTCCTCCCAATACTACCACTTTTCCTCCAAATGGAGATCCAACACCAGTAATATCTTGCAAGGATCTATCAAGTGCCTCCACAGCCTGACGTTTAGTCATGGCAACCTCGTCCCAAATAATTAAAGACGCTCTCCGAAGCAATTCTGCAGTCCCACTCTGTTTACTGAAACTGACTATCATTCTGAATATTTATAGGTATCTTAAATCTGGAATGTGCAGTCCTACCACCCGGCAATATAGATGCAGAAATTCCGGATGTTGCAGTTGCAATTGCTATTAGACCCATGGACCGCACTTTTGCGAGTAAAGCTTTATACAGATGTGTCTTTCCTGTACCTCCTGGACCATCAATAAAAAAGACCTTACTCTTCTTCTGCAGAACATGGTGCATTATCTCATCAAAGGCAAGTTTTTGCTCACAATTTAATGTTGCACAGAGGTCCAGGTGCTCTTGATCAACAGGAATAGACAACTCTTCAGTTACTTCTCTACATATTGAGCTATCCAAATCAGTCCCATGTAGCATTTTTGGGAGATCAAAGCATCTAATATCCTTGCCCATTGAGTATAACAGGGCACTAATATCTCTGAGTACCATCTGCTCAAGGCATTCTTTATTACTTGCACTCTCCTGTCTAAAATCATCAGCCATGGCCTCGAAATGTTCTTCCCATAATTCACGAACACTTGTTACCTCACAGAAAACCAATATTGTTGCAAAAAGCCTTCTAAGTGCAGAAGGCATTTCGAATGTCGCAGCCTCGCTCAGACAATCAGAAACACTACGATCAGCCTCAATCAGACCCCTTCTCTCTGCAGCCTCTCTGAAAGTGGCCAAGACAAAACCATTGACGGTCCGCAGATCCTCGAATGATGTAGCTCCCCTCACATGATTTAACAGTATCCTCAGGTAGTACCGTTCTCCTTCAGCAGGGTGTGCAGCAACAAGTCTCCCTACTTGTATTCTCTGTTTGCGACGTCTCCAACTCTTAGTACGATTTTCCCATACAAAATATTCTGGAAATTCCTTGTATAAGAAATTCCTGGCATAACTATCAATAGAATTCATCCTAAAATATTCAGTAAGCATTGTTCTCGAAGCCAATCCTTTTCCGACCACATCTTGCAAATTTTCATAATCTTTATAGCACACGTGGTGCATATTTGGCAAATGGACTTGTAACTGTATAACTGATGGACACATCTCACTAAGATTGAAAGAATAAATCCTCCATATTGCCTCTGGAGGCGATATAAACCTTGCATCTCTGTAATCACGTATCTCATTAATAACTGCATCATCTCCCGTGGCCTCGATCACGAAGGAGGCACGATCATGACCTTTGTAGATGTACTTGAATAAATATTTCACCGCCTTGATGCTAGAGCAAACTTCAATATTGATATGGCAATTGTATCGCATAAGTAGATAGGGATTGTAAGGCACAACCCATCTATTGTCCAGAACTGCACCCCTAATGCACACTCGACAGCCGTCATTCCTGCGCCTATAGATTGGGTAAGAGTCATCTCCTTGCAGTGTAGTCTCTGCGAACTGCCGAGGATAATGATACCTACAACTTCCATTTTCCATACATGGATTGTTTATGTTGAGAACTCCACACGGGCCATGCATCATGTGCTTAATAACTAAAGCATGCAACATAGGATATTTATCACTATCAGGAATTTCAGCCGATATTATCTCATCATATTGGTCTGGGTTAGTTATCTTGTAATTTGAATTCAGAATTATCAAGAAGTGTGCATGTGGTAGACCTCTCTTCTGAAACTCAATTACATGCACATGTGCAGCAACTTCACCAAAGAATTTCTTCTTGAACAGAAGAGCCTTTAAATCCTCTAATTTTGCCTTGAAGACTCGTGCTACCAAGTCAGGACGGTCTTGTGGTGATTGGCCTGGTGCGAGTTCTCTAGTTATCTCCTCCCAGTGTGGGTTGCAAGTCATTGTAAGGAATATGTCTGGCTTGCCAAACCGTTGGACCAAAGCCATAGCATCCAGATATCTGCGACGCATATCTCGTGGTCCACCAATAAATGATGGAGGGAGCACAATGCGCTTACCAGTCATACATGCACGTGTTTCACCAGCAACAATGCTATCTACCAATCCTTGATATAAATCTGCTCTTATGAGATTCTGAGTAGATGGTCGTAACAAGAATGCTAAACTTATTGATTCAATCTTAATGTACATGTCAACCACATATTGTTGAGTCAATCTCCTTCCAAACAGTAGGATGTTAAATTCTCTGGGTCTAATTTGCAGCTTGAAACAATAATACTCTCGCGGCGAGACACAAGAACCAGGACCATGTTCCAGCATTCCTACATAATCCAAAATAACATTTGTTAGTAAGCTATTCTAGAGTGTAAACATAGAGATGTTAACCAATTAATGTATGATAATGTACTTGCCTTCTTCGTCAAAAGTATTTAATTGATTGGCTATAGATGTCCTTGCACGTCGACTCACTCTAGGAAGGTCCAAGTTCCATCCGACCTCTCCATTTGGGAAAAGAAGCGGATATGATAGCGGATCATAACACCCATGATATGCCTTTATATATTGTGGACGGTCTGATTTACCATAAACCATTATACTCCTGTCAAAATGGCCTCGAGGGTCACTTCCCTCAACCCAAATTGCTGCCACTTGTGATGCTGTTGGAGCATTATATACTCTTTGGTCCAGAGCAATATTTGTGTTGAGCTCAATCCTATACTCAGCAAGGTTTGGAATAGAACCAAGACTTCTAAAGATCTGGACATAAGGATTAGATGAGAGAATATCTAGCAACTTTCTGATGAGATCTTTATTAAGGTTAGGTGAATGACGAAATCTCTGTTGTAGATCAGCATCAGTGTCATAAAAATATAGCTGTAGATGCTTGGGACCATCTTCTCTGGGCACTAATTGATCGATTGGGTGATAAATCTGACCCTGTGCGCGGAATGTATAAACTCCAGATCTATTGTTGCAGAATCGTTGATCCAAGACAACCCCAAGAGAGGTAAAGGAGAAGTGAGAATTGAAGTAACGTATGTTATCCCGGAAGTACTTTGCATCTGAATCTTGGCTTGTGTACAATCGACGTAATTCATCGGGTACTGGTGGACTTACTATTTTAACTTTTCCACCCATGCAACAAAATGTTGGTCTCTCATACTGGAACCTTTTTGCATTGCAATGTCGACAGTTAGGAACCTGATCTAGAAAATGATAATCGCTGGGTAAATTTTGATATATACGATCATATGGATCCATCTGTATGCGACTTGGGACAATATTTCTTTCTAGATATGATTGGAATTCAAAACCTGCATAGTTTTATTTGAAAATATTAGAAATACAAGTCAGACTTGGAAGTATTATTGTAAAACTAAGTCAAGTAAATACATACCTTGTCCGCTGAACATATAACTTTCATCATCATGGTTGTCATATTCAAGCATCTCTCTAGTGTCTCCAATATTATCTGTCGTTTGTGAAACATAAAAATCAGATGACATAATATTTTATCTGAGCATAATAAGTAAAATCAGTGCAAGGTGGTACTGAAATTACCTCGAATGATGACAGGAAAAGAATCCCTTGGCACGTAGATAAGATCTTCATGTTCAAGGTTGGTATGATCTTGTAGTTTCACAGGAGTACGTCCAGTTGTACGTTCATTGCTAACAAGTACTCCATCAGGTGTAGGGTGTGCACCATTCGAACTTACACCTTGAGACTTTCTTCTTCTCTTGTACTCACGTCTTGTTTGTAAGTATTCCTCTCCTTGTTCAGGTGTCAACTGGGAATAGCAGCTAGTGGTGCATCGGATCTTACGTCCACCATGGCCACTAATTCTGTTATATATTTGTGCATCGTCTGGAGTTTGATTTTCTGAAGAAATAGAAGATACAAATACTCCAGATGGACTGATCTTCATTCGAGTACCATTTTTCGGGCGGCACATATTTGACTGAAGAAGGATGCCTTGTTTAGATGCTGACACATCGAAACTGCCAACTGCAGTCACTGTTTGTCACATGGCCAAAAAAAATTAGGCTGTATTATTAGTAAATATACAATACATTAGAACTAAATTAATATATTTTTACCAACCTCGTTTCCTCTTTGCTGAACATCTTGGTTGATGGATCATTGAACTGTGTATATTGGAGCTTGAAGATGGAAAATCTTCTTCTTGTAACAGAGTGACTGCTATTTCTTTTCCTGGCAGACAAATACATATTAGTATCATCACATAATCATGTACAACAAAGATGATATTTTTCCTACCACAGGGCATGGTAACTTCTGTCATTCTAGAAGATTCAGTTGGCAAGTGGATGTTGCCATGGGTACTCATACTGGTATCCCCTGTTACAGATTGTGCATTGCTACTACTTGCACTGCCAACTCGCTTTATTCGTTTGTACTCCCGATTCCTCTGCAAATACATTTGTCTCTGATGTGATGTCATCTGCATATACCTAACCCGATCACGGTATCGTTTACGCTGAGAAGCATCCATTGATACTGCACCGCTTGGTTGAACCATATGATGATTTCAATCTGGAGTGTCAGACATTTGAGACACACAGGAAAAATAGGGACGGAATTAATTGCTTATGTGTAGTAGAAAAACATAACCAGATTGATGTACATAATACTTTCCTTTCAATGAAAACAAATTGCAATCAGTTAATGTGGCAAAAATATTGAGCATAACTTAAAGATTACCAACAATCAATTTTTTATTAACAGTAAAAAATATGATTTCATTGGTCTAGAAAAGAACCAAATCGCTTGCCATTTCACACTTATACCAATACTAAGTGGATTTATGTAGTTCACATCAAAGATCTGTAAGTGGACTGAACAAAAAGCCAAACACTTGATGTGCGACGAAAATAAGAGAGATAACACGCAAATAATAACCAGCTAATTTTAGTGTCACGACTATCAAGAAGCACCATATGTGCAGCAATCTGAACGTAGATGAATTGTGCAAAATAATACCCATCATAAAAAAAAATTAACAAAGGAGAGAGCGACTCACACGTGGTTTCCTCCTGCGGTGTTGGCTCCACACCACGGCGGCTTGGGTGTATACGTACGGATCGTATACGTATGTACACGACGGCGCCGCCGGAGATATGCAACGCTGCAGACAGGAGATGCAGCGAAGCGAGTAATACTTCAGCTGTGCCAAGAACTGTGATCTTGCAACAGCAATGGAAGCAGAGCTGTAGTCGGATGTGAGATTCGAGATGTAGGGGGCGGAAGGACAGCAGAGTGAATGCGGCCGGTGGTGTGCTATGCGCGGGAAGAACGAATTGAGCATATCCAGTACTGGAGCGCGGGCGCGGCCGGCAATTGAATAAAATATGATAAGCGCGAACGTGTAGAGCTATCTGGAAGAGCTGAGCAGCTTCCAGCGCGCGGGAGGAGCGGGAGAAGAGTCAGGCGAATCCGACGAAGTATAGCCGTTGGATTTTGCACAACACATGATGATGTACGGTGGATAGCAACACATGCCTTGAGATCAATGGTCAAAAATGGTTCTTCATTGCATGGCGGGAACATGGGATGGGATTCAAAATTCAAATTCAAAACTGGTGCATTATAGTAGTAGAGATAGAGATATAGAAAGAGCTATGAAACAACGCTCAGTGCTCGTTTGGTGTTTCATTTTTAAAATCGGCTTAGTCACGCTGAGATCTTTAAAGCTAGATTGTTTGTTGACATGTTTTGGTACCTTTCTCATGCCGTTGGTATTTCTAAATTGTTATCATCTGTCATATTATAACATTGCTATATTATAATAACTTGGCTACCACATTTTTGGATCTTTTTTTTAGAATGTCCACATTTTTGGATCTTATTCTACATCAATGCAACACTACATGTTACGACTCTTTTTTTTTTTGGTGATATCATCTATTAGTTTTTCAAAATCTAGAATACTTGCTCTCTAGTTCTAACATTACACTGACTAAAAACATGAATAAATAAACTAGCAACTATATTTTCATGCCAATTTTTCGTTGTTAATTTGGCAACTGAGGATATTTATATGGATAATTTATGTGTTGTTTCTTCAAAACATAAAAGCGTGATATCTAGATATGAAGCCAATCGCAATGCAGATGGTTGGCTAATCGGACCAATGGTTTGTAAAATATATTATTTTACAAATTTTTAATAAATCATGCATAATCAGGTGTCCGAATCCTACATACAGGTATTTTCCCTATCTCTCTCCCTAGAAAAAAATTCGCATTTAAATTCAGCATGTAACACTAACTGAACATGTAACTAAAGCGTGAAAGTACGTAAAACCACTAGTACTGGCATAACATTAAAATTGTCTTCTATTCTTCAACTCGCGGCCAATTTGAGGGTGCGGCGTGCTGCATTTGCTAGTATATATTTGTAACAGATTTCTCCTTCCATAAATAATAAGAACAAAGCGTCCGCCAAAAGAACTTTCGGCGTGGCGGACGTTTGACTGCCCTAGCCGCGTGTCTAAAAGCCCTTTCCGATCCGACGCGGCCCAATACGGTATCCGAAGCCCCAAGTCTATCCCCGCCACACAGGGAACGTTGCAGGGACACTAGACGCAACTAAAAGCGACGGGGACGACTGGCAAGCCCGCCTCATCAGCGATATGAACCGAAGCGTTTCACCTTTGCCTTAATACTGACGATGATTTCCGAGGCGGAGCAGGCGAGCCGTCCCGTCGGTGTTGCGCCTCCTCCACGCGTCGCCGTTGGCCGCCTTCCCGCGCACAGGGATCTTCCCCCGCCTTCTTCGTCGCCTCCCGTGCTTTCTCCCGCCTCTTCCCGCGTCTTCATCGGCTATAAAAGGCCGCCTCTGCTCGCTATCGCCACCACAGGTGCCAGCAATCCTTTCCTCCACCTCCACGAGAACATGCCTCGTTGCTTAGCAGCCACCTAGTCAATGTTGAGGCGCACCGGCGACGGCCAGGCACCTCCACCTCCGCCTCCACCTCTACCTCCACCGAGGATGACTCTCGTGCCCGCGAGGAAGCCAATGAGGAGCAGCGGCGCCACGCCGTCGACGTCTCCATCCAACGGTCACAGATAGAGGAGGCAGGCCGCCGCTCCTTCGCAGAGGAGCGGCAGCGGCTCCTCAAGGACACCGAAGAACGCCTTTTTGCGAGGCTCGAGAGGATGCGACGGCTCTAGAAGCTGAAGAGTGCGGGATCGGCTACGGCGGGACGTGGCTGTCGAGTGCCCCAAAGGACGACGAGTAGTCTAGGGAAGATCCACTAGCCGTTTTCATTGTAAAATATAATCAAACTTAAATGAAAACTTTTATTTTCATGCTATTTAAATATTTTGGAGCAACTTTGTGGCCTCTCACAAACACTCCATACGGCGCTTTTCCGAATGCCGTCTTTGGAACGCGACTGAAGATGTTGTTACAAGTCACTTGTTGGGATCTAACTGCCTAGGTAGTGCAATAATTGGATGGATAGACATGGAAACTCACTCAAATTATCCAAGACCTTTCACGTCATTGCACCAGTCGCCCTAGCCGGCCCGTCGCAGACAGCTTTCCACGGCACTGCACGCACATTATCCATGGATGACAACTTACAACTATATTTATAGGATAGTAGTTGGACGTATGTTCAGGTGATCAGGTCTAGATCCCATCGGTAAAACTGAACTCGTTAGGACCGTTAACGCAGACAAGGCATTATCATGTAGATCGTCTCGCTTTGCAGACTCGCGGTGGTTGCTAACTTGACTTGTCAGGGAAACACACCACGTGAACATACAGTGTGTCGTTTGTTATTTCCTTTCCTTCCAAAACAATCATCGCTCAAGGGCCACGTACTTACATCTATGCGAAACTGTAATCATGATATGGTACAGAGAAAAGAATGCAACCGAAATACTACCAAAAGCAATACGGTGCCCGCCGTGATGAGTCGCCGGCCGGCGGCGACACGCACGTACGAGCCCCATTCCTCTCCACCACCTGACAGCGCCACTCCACCACCTGATTATTCCGTTGCCTCCCTTCACACGCACTCCACCGCCTTCCCACCAGAACAAAAAAAAGCCACACATCCGACCCGCCTAAATGCTTCTCGTCGTCCCCCCCGATCTTCGCTGGCAATAATGTCGAGCGATCGATCCCCGGCCGGCCACGAGTCTCCAGGAAGGAGCAAAAGTTAGTTGGGTTTCCTGCAGTTGTTGCGGATCTCGCCGCTGGACCCCGTGAGCGGGCTGATGTTGCCCATCTTGATCATGGCGGTGACGAAGTCGGCGGAGAAGGCGCCGCCGTTGCCCGCGTACTGCTGCGCGATGGAGTCGACGGGCCCGCCGCTGCCGAAGAGCTCCTGGTCCGAGTGCAGCAGCCCGAAGCGGCTGAGCAGGTTGCGGTAGTATCCGTTGTCGAAGCGGACGGAGCTGAAGGCGTCCAGCGGCGCCAGGTTCCCGTCGGTGGCGCCGCTCTGCGGGCCGCACACCTGCCGCCGCCGCGTCGCGAACCCGGCATTGATGTTAGTGTCGTTGTAGATGCGCGACCGGAAGCTCGCGCACCGCGCCGCCCCGATGGTGTGCGCGCCGGAGAGCGCCACCATGTCCCTGGAGTCGAGGCCCTTGGACGCGAACGCAGAGATGAGGGTGGCGGCGCTGGATGACGGGGAGGGGAGGTTGCTGTTCGCCGCCGCTTGCGTCGTCGTGCGTGCGTCGCGGCGGCCCAGCGGCACTGCCCACGTCGGACCGCCCAGCTGCAGAAACAAACGTCGATGATCAGCCCACGTTACGTGGTAATTCAGACAAGTAGGATCCAAGAGTGTAACTGACTGCTTGTATAGTGAGAACACAAGTGGTAGTATCATACACGACGACAGAATCAACCGATATCCCAGAAAGATCGAGCTTTCAACATCGTGCAGCGGCAACAACCTCACTAGCTGTAAGCGGTTGTCTGTGCAAATCAATCGAGGCCGCGGCCCACATGTCAAAAGGCATGTGCTGACTAGTTTGTCGCGCGTGCGTTGTTAAAATTGGACACTGGTCTTTTCGGACAAGGCGACAGCTAGTTCGGTGTACGGGGTGTCGGCAGATCGATGCAGTACGTAAATAAATTATCGGTCTATTTTCACCATGGAGGGCGTGCATGGTAATTAAGCTTAGTAGGAGGTAGGAGCGCGCTTACCAGGTTGACGCCGTCTCGCGCGGCGACGGCGAGAATGTCGGCGCAGGAGACGGTGCCGGGGCAGGCGGCGTCGACCCGGGACTTGATGGCGTCGATCACCTCGTAGCCCCGCAGCGAGTTGGCGTTGGGCCCGGCGTTCTTCTCTCCCGTGAGGGTCGACGAGTCGTCCAGCAGCACCGAACCGTCACAGCCCTGCGCGCGGCAATCGGAATCGACATGGATATGAGTCCCAATTCAGGTCAGCTCAGCAGGTGTGTAGCAGCAGAGATGATAGGTTGGAGGAACGTACGTTGACGAAGCAGTCGTGGAAGAAGAGGCGGAGGATGGAGGCGCCCATCCGCGGCTCCTGCTGCACGGCGGACGTCATCCCCGACCGCACGATGGACTCCAGGCTCGCGCAGCTGCCGCTGTAGAAGGACGTCGAGAGCTGCGCCACGGCGGCGGGGGCGAGCAGGGCGGCGACGGTGGCCAGCACCGCCGCGGTCATGGCCGCCGCTCTACCACCAACAAACAGGGGAGCCGCCATTGCGAGCTTCCTAATTCGCTCCCCTTGGCTCCTCCAATTCCCTTTTGAGTTGGAGAAGCAGTGCCGTGCAGTGGTAGTGGTAGTGGTACCACCTCTAAGCTGCGGCTTCCCCGTGAACTATATAGTGTCGTCCATTCCCGCGGTTGTTGCCAGGAGATCGAGTGAAGCAAAAATAACTACTCATCACGGGGGCGGGCCACGCAACTTGTAACTAGAATCCATTCCGTTCGTGACAGCTCTTATCGAGCTGAGATCCTACCATACCATGCGTGCATGATCCTGCTATATGTAAGGTCTTAACGGCCATGCCAACAGAAAATGGGTAGTACTGTACCTACAATCCGGCCTGCTACTAGATACACTACTGCAGTGTATTAAATTGTTCTGTTATCCCAACTCACACCCGGAAACTCAAAACGGGAGGCCGAGCTACCCGTAGCAATTTAGAGCATCTTCATCGGGCACTCCAAATATGCGTTAGTACATACGCCGACAGTGCTCTACAAAGGTCACCAGCATCTCATCTCTTAGTTTGGCAAGGGATTGCCCACACCGGCGACCAAGATAATTTGAAGGGTCGAGGCGAATTCGAACGAATGATACGAAAATGGGTAAAAATGAACTAAAACAGCTAAAATTTAGATATATTACAAGGTTCAACATAACAGCTAAAAGTTAACTAAACCCTAGTTTACGGACCGTCGGTCAACGGACTTGTCTCGCCATCGTTCTTTCCCTTGGCCAGCGCCGCGTGCTCTCGCGCCCGCCTCTCCACCCTTGACTCCTTGTTCTGGGCGAGTCTCACTTCTCCGTGGGTGGCCGCCTTGGCCTGGCGCTAAGCGTAGAGCTCGAGCAGGCTTCGCCCCTCGGCCACCATGAGGAGGCGACTAGGCTCCTCCATGGGCGCCCGCTCGCGCAAGGTCTCAACGATGCGCTCGAAGATGGCGGCGTTGGTCTCCTCGAGGACTTCCTCTCGGATCCTCTGTTCCCACGCTGCAATGAAGGGAGGCAAGGATCACACATCCTGCTCTGGTTCCCCCACTAACTCCTCCTAGGCACCCCACTCCGCCTCCTCCTCCGTGAACTTGGCCTCCGTGTCCGCTATAAACGCCTCGTTCCACTTGTCGAACTTGGAGTCGTCCGAGAAGTCATCTAAACCGAAGTCCAACAGCTCAATCTCCTCGCTGAGCTATAGCGACGCCACAGGCTTGGGCTAAGGTGGCACACATGCTCTGGTTGCGGTGGCGTGCGTCCGCTACGGCCAATCATGGTGTAGGTTGTCGCGGGTCGGTGCAACATTGTGTTGTTGAGGCGAGTGGCGGAAAGGGTGTTGTCAAGTGCGGTAGAGATGTGGAGACGAGTGTGGCAAAGGACGTGTTAAATATGAGGATAGGGCCGGTGTGGGAATTTACGCAGGATGTATCCGAGGAGTCTCCGGATGACCCACAAGTATAGGGGATCGCAGAACTAAAACCCAAATTTATTGATTCGACACAAGGGGAGCCAAAGAATATTTATAAGCTTTAACAGATGAGTTGTCAATCCACCTGCACCTCAAAATAGACTTGCTCGCAACAGTTTATCAGTAGTAACAGTTTTATGGAAGTGGTAGTAGTAAAGTAACAGCAGTAGCGAAATAAAAATAGCAGTAGCGATGATTGCAGTAGACAGCGAGATTAAAATACTGTAGGCACAATGATGGATGAACGGGCGCTGCATGAATGAGATAGTCCATGTAATAGCAAGACATAGGCATTGCAAGTAATAATGATAAAAGCATCCTAGCATAATATAACCATAGGCGTGTGTTCCTATTTAGTCGTGCGTACTCGCAATGAGAAACTTGCACGACATCTTTTTTCCTACCAACCCGTTGCAGCGGGGCCTCTAGGGAAACTACTGGTAATTAAGGTACTCCTTTTAATAGAGTATCGGAGCAAAGCATTAACACTCCATGAACACACGTGATCCTCACATCATAGCCATCCCCTCCGGTTATCCCAATTATGGTCACCTTCGAGCATCAGGTTCCGGACAACAATATGTGTATACAACTTACAGATATGATCAAAAATAATAATTATCCTCATGAATCAATAATATGTTCAGATCTGAGATCATGACACTCGGGCCCAAAGTGACAAGCATTACGCATAGCAAGTCACAACAATGTCAAAAATACTAACAACGGATACTAGGCACTATGCCCATAACAATCTTATAGCTATTACATGACTAATCTCATCCAATCCCTACCATCCCGTACAGCCTAAAGCGGGGAATTACTCACACATGGATGGGGGAATCATGGATGGTTGATGGAGAGGCGTCGGTGATGGCGATGATCTCCTCCAAACCCCCATCCCGGCAGGGTGCCAAAACGGAGTTTCTGGTCCCCGAATTGGGGTTTCTGGTGGCGGCGGAGCAGCGAAACTCTTTCTGGAAAAACGTCGAACCCCCCTCGGTTTTCAGGTCTAGGGGCTTCTTATAGTGCGAAGGAGAGGTCAAAGGGGTGGCCAAGGCGGCCAGACCACCCCCTGGTGCGGCCAAGGCCTATCCTGCGCGGAGGGTGGGTGTGGGCCCCTCGTGGGCCCCCTCCATCTCGTCTTCTGGCTCCGGGAGTCTTAAGGTGAAATATTGGTTTTTTCTATATTTTCAGGGAATTTTCCCGAAAGTTGGATTTCTGCACAAACATGAGACACCAGAGCAATTCTACTGAAAACAGCGTTAGTCCGCATTAGTTATATTCAAAACACACAACATAGAGGTGATACGTCTCAAACGTATCTATAATTTCTTATGTTCCATGCTACTTTTATGATGATACTCACATGTTTTATACACATTATATGTCATTATTATGCATTTTACGGCACTAACCTATTGACGAGATGCCGAAGAGACGATTGTCGTTTTCTGCTGTTTTTGGTTTCAGAAATCCTACAAAGGAAATATTCTCGGAATTGGACGAAATCAACGCCCAGGGTCTTATTTTTCCACGAAGCTTCCAGAAGACCGAAAGGACTATGAAGTGGGGAGACGAGGCGCCGCCACACTAGGGCCGCGCAGCCAGGGCTGGGCCCGCGCCGCCCTAGCGTGTGGGGCCCCTGTCAGCCCTTTGACTCCGTCCTTCCGCCTACTTAAAGCCTTTGTCGCGAAAACCCCAGTACCGAGAGCCACGATACGGAAAACCTTCCAGAGACGCCGCCGCCGCCAATCCCATCTCGGGGGATTCAGGAGATTGCCTCCGGCACCCTGCCGAAGAGGGGAATCATCTCCGGAGGTCTCTTCATCGCCATGATCGCCTCCGGATCGATGTGTGAGTAGTCCACCCCTGGACTATGGGTCCATAGCAGTAGCTAGATGGTTGTCTTCTCCTCATTGTGCTATCATGTTAGATCTTGTGAGCTGCCTATCATGATCAAGATCATCTATTTGTAATCCTACATGTTGTGTTTGTTGGGATCCGATGAATATTGAATACTATGTCAAGTTGATTATCAATCTATCATATATGCTGTTTATGTTCTTGCATGCTCTCCGTTGCTAGTAGAGGCTCTGGCCAAGTTGATACTTGTGACTCCAAGAGGGAGTATTTATGCTCGATAGTGGGTTCATGCCTCCATTAAATCTGGGATAGTGACGGAAAGTTCTAAGGTTGTGGATGTGCTGTTGCCACTAGGGATAAAACATCGATGCTTTATCTATGGATATTTGTGTTGATTACATTACGTACCATACTTAATGCAATTGTCTGTTGTTTGCAACTTAATACTGGAGGGGGTTCGAATGATAACCTGAAGGTGGACTTTTTAGGCATAGATACATGCTGGATAGCGGTCTATGTACTTTGTCGTAATGCCCTGATTAAATCTCATAGTACTAATCATGATATATGTATGTGCATTGTTATGCCTTCTTTATTTGTCAATTGCCCAACTGTAATTTGTTCACCCAACATCTGTTTGTCTTATGGGAGAGACACCACTGGTGAACTGTGGACCCTGGTCCAATTCTTTACATCTGAAATACAATCTACTGCAATTGTTTTTTACTGTTCTTCGCAAACAACCATCATCATCCACACTATACATCTAATCCTTTGTTTACAGCAAGCCGGTGAGATTGACAACCTCACTGTTACTTTGGGGAAAAGTACTTTGATTATGTTGTGCAGGTTCCACGTTGGCGCTGGAATCCCTGGTGTTGCGCCGCACTACACTCCACCACCAACAACCTTCACGTGCTTCCTTGACTCCTACTGGTTCGATAACCTTGGTTTCTTACTGAGGGAAAACTTTCTACTATACGCATCACACCTTCCTCTTGGGGTTCCCAACGGACGTGTGTCAACTGCACGCATCAAGCTCTTTTTGTGGCGCCGTTGCCGGGGAGGCATAGCTCTACTCATAAGTTCACCTGGGGAGTACACTCTACCTCTCTCTCTGTTTTTGTTTTTTTTTTTGCTTAGTTTACTTTTGTCTAGTTTATTTGTGCTTAGTTTATTTGTGTCTAGTTTATTTTTGTCTTGTTTTATTTTCTCTATATACCCGAAAATCCATAAAAATTTGAAAAACCGAAAAATTAAAAACTGTTGCTATGGGAGAACCTACAACCTATTTGGAGCTTATTGAATTATATAATAATTATAGAGAATCAAGAACGGGTAAAGTTATGAGTGCTGTGATAGAAAAATTGAATACAATTGCTTAAATCTTGCTTAAACGCCATGATATAAACTGTTGCTCTCAACAGGATACTAAACATCTTAAATTTCAATGTGGCTTTAGTGAGGAAGTTTTAATTAAGAACTATAATTGGAATAGCTATATTCATTTTGGGTTCGAAGAAGTAGGACAATTTGTTTTGTTTATGGGAGCTTCTGAGATCGAATCCTTCATTGCTAAAAATTATGAAACTTGTGTTGTTTGTAAGGACCTTAAAGATTATGTCTCTTCTATCCTTAATTTTTGCGTAGAAAGCTATAGTGATAATCCTTATATCATTGATTATAAAGAGAGACTCATTAATGCACAAGAATGCACTCACAATTTGCAGGAACCAGTGGAAGAAGAAATTGATGAACCTGAAAGCTCATTGGATGAAAAAGAGGAGGAAATTGATGAACCGGAAAGCTCATTGGATGAAAAAGAGGAGGAGAGTGATGAACAAAAGGAGGAAGAATGGATTAGCTACCCATGCCAACCTTCTAATGAGAGTAACTCTTTATCTCTTACACTATTTGATTGTTCTCCGTGCTTACCGAAGGAGGATGAATGTTATGTTCCTGTGGACTCTCTTGAAATATTCCCTATGAGTAAAACTTGTGAGAATAATTATGCTACTGTTATCTATGATAATCCATGCTACTTTGATAAATCTTATGATAATGCTTTGTTTGTGCCTGATGTCGAAATGCATGGTACTAAAGAGTTTTGCTTAGCAAATGTTTATGATAAATATCTAGATGATGGTCCTATGTTACTTGATAATATTAATTCTACTACTAATTAAAATGGGATTGGAGAGATTTTGACTTTATCTATGAGTCCCATATCTTTTAAGATTGATTAATCATCTTGTTACATTATTGATAAAAGTGGGTTTGAAAGTTTTAATCCCACTATTTTTGAGCTTGATAAAAATTATGTGTTTGTGGATCATGAAAAACATGCTTTATGTGATAGTTATATTGTTGAGTTTGTTCATGAAGCTACTGAAAATTATTATGAGAGAGGAAAATATGGTTGTAGAAATTTGCATGGTACTAAAAATCCTCTCTATATGCTGAAACTTTTGAAGTTACTCTTGTTTTATCTTCCAATGCTTGTCACTTTGTTCTTCATGAATTTATTTGTGTACAAGATTCCTATGCATAGACGACAAACAACATCAAAAGTGTTCGGGAAAGTAGAAACGGTGTGGACGTATCAGGAACCGGCGCTTCCACTAAAGACAGCGACCCACCAGCTACGGCATCCGAAGCATCTCATTAAAGTGGAAATTGTCGATCTTGTCGCTGACAGAATGGCCCTGCCTTTGAAATCCTACGTGGCGTGAGGTGCTGGTGCCCGTCCAATACCCTGTGTGTAGGGGCTGACACGGGGTTTCCGACACCTGTATTGGGCACCAAAATGTGTCGGCACATTATTGGGCCTGCCGGCGTGAGCTTAAAATGTGGCCGACACCCCCAATAGAGCTATTAGAGCAACTCGTCAAAATTCCGACTAACCCGTGTAAGAGCCTCTTCATCTCTCAGGCGTGAGGGGTTCTAGGAACATAACAGCAATTCCCTGATTGCACCCCACATAAATTTTTCTAGGACACATGAGGTTTGTGTCCTCATACTCTCCACCCAAGGCACAAAAAACATAAACAGAGAGTCAGTAGACCATCGCCGGTGGAGATCGGAGGGGGGAAACGCTGCCGTCATTGCTTCCGGTGGACTCCACCATGCTGTTGGCGTGGTAGTTGACACACGTCTGTTGGGAACCCCAAGAGGAAGGTGTGATGCGTACAGCAGCGAGTTTTCCCTCAGTATTAAACCAAGGTTATCGAACCAGTAGGAGTCAAGGAACACGTGAAGGTTGTTGGTGACGGAGTGTAGTGCGGCGCAACACCGGGGATTCCGGCGCCAACGTGGAACCCGCACAACACAATCACAATACTTTGCCCCAACTTAACGGTGAGGTTGTCAATCTCACACGGCTTGCTGTAAACAAAGGATTAAACATATGGTGTGGAAAATGATGTTTGTTTGCGAAGAGCAGTAAAGAACAGAGTTTGCAGTAGATTGTATTTCAGATGTAAAAGAATGGACCGGGGTCCACAGTTCAATAGTGGTGTCTCTCCCATAAGATAAATAGCATGTTGGGTGAACAAATTACAGTTGGGCAATTGACAAATAGAGAGGGCATAACAATGCACATACATATCACGATGACTACTATGAGATTTAATCGGGGCATTACGACAAAGTACATAGACCGCTATCCAAGCATGCATCTATGCCTAAAAAGTCCACCTTCGGGTTAGCATCCGCACCCCTTCCGAGTATTAAGTTGCAAACAACAGACAATTGCATTAAGTATGGTGCGTAATGTAATCAACACAAATATCCTTAGACAAAGCAATGATGTTTTATCCCTAGTGGCAACAAGCACATCCACAACCTTAGAACTTTCCGTCACTCGTCCCTGCATTCAATGGAGGCATGAACCCACTATCGAGCATAAATACTCCCTCTTGGAGTTACAAGTATCAACTTGGCCAGAGCCTCTACTAGCAACGGAGAGCATGCAAGAACATAAACAACATATATATGATAGATTGATAATTGATACGTCCAAAATGTATCTACTTTCCCGAACACTTTTGCTATTGTTTTGCCTCTAATTTGTGTATTTTGGATGCAACTAACACG
>NC_061509.1:93634841-93723735 GCF_022539505.1 Lolium rigidum
CTTTAATAGAGCACCGGAGCAAAGCATTAACACTTGGTGAAAACATGTGCTCCTCATACCTAAGCCTTCCCCTCCAGTTATCCCAGCTGCTGTCACTCTGGGGCCTCGGGTTCCGGACATAGACATGTGCAAACAACTTGTAGATACAATCTCAGCAATAAGTATAGAGCTTAAATCTAAGATCATGCCACTCGGGCCCTAGTGACAAGCATTAAACACAACAAGATTGCAGCAACAATAAATTCACAAACTTTATAGATAGACTAATCATAATGTAACAATCCATCGGATCCCAACAAACACAACACCGATTACATCAGAGGAATCTCAATCATGTAAGGCAGCTCATGAGAACATTGTATTGAAGTACATGAGAGAGAGAGTACCAACTAGCTACAGCTAGAACCCGTAGTCCATGGGGGAACTACTCACAGAGCATGATGGAGGCGGTGGCGTCGATGGAGATGGCTTCCGGGGGCACTTCCCCGTCCCGGCGGCGTGCCGAATGCAGACTCTTGTCCCCCGAATTGGAGTTTCGCGATGGCGGCGGCGCCCCGGAGTCTTTCCGGAGTTTCGTCTATTGGTATCGCGTTTTTAGGTCGAAAGGGGTCTTATAGGCGAAGAGGCGGCGCAGGAGGTGCCTGGGGCCTCCTCACCATAGGCTGGCGCGGCCAGGCCTGGGGCCGCGCCGCCTTATGGTGTGGTGGCCCTCTGGCCCGCCTCCGACTCTCCTTCGGTGTTCTGGGTCTTCCGGGAAAAATAAGATACCGGGTCTTTGTTTCGTCGAACTCCGAGAATATTGCCCGAACAGCCTTTCTCGGAACCAAAAACAGCGTAAAAACGTGAACCGGCACTTCGGCATCTTGTTAATAGGTTAGTTCCGGAAAACGCATAAAAACATTATAAAGTGCGAGCAAAACATGTAGGTATTGTCATAAAACAAGCATGTAACATAAGAAATTATAGGTACGTTGGAGACGTATCAAGCATCCCGAAGCTTAGTTCCTGCTCGCCCTCGAGTAGGTAAACGATAAAAAGAATAATTTCTGTAGTGACATGCTACTTACATAATCTTGATCATACTATTATAAAGCATATGAGATGAATGCAGTGACTCAAGGCAATGATCTATAGTTCCTAACAAATAGATAACATATAGCAAAACTTTTCATGAATAGTAGTTTCAAGACAAGCATCAAAAAGTCTTGCATAGGAGTTAACTCATAAAGCAATAAATTCAAAGTAAAGGCATTGAAGCAACACAAAGGAAGATTTAAGTTTCAAGCAATTGCTTTCAACTTTCAACATGCATATCTCATGGATAATTGTCAACACAAAGTAATATGATGAATGCAAATAAGCAAGTATGTAAGAATCAATGCACAGTTGACACAAGTGTTTGCTTCTAAGATGGAAAGGAGTAGGTAAACTGACTCAACATAAAGTAAAAGAAAGGCCCTTCGGAGAGGGAAGCAGGGATTAAATCATGTGCTAGAGCTTTTTAAGTTTTGAAATCATATAGAGAGCATAAAAGTAAAGTTTTGAGAGGTGTTTGTTGTTGTCAACGAATGGTAGTGGGCACTCTAACTCCCTCATCAAACAGACCTTCAAAGAGCGGCTCCCATGAAGGACGTTATCTCTACCAGCAAGGTAGATCATCCCTCTTCTCTTTTGTTTACACATGTACTTTAGTTTTATTTATGGTTGACACTCATCCCAACCTTTTGCTTACACAAGCCATGGCTAACCGAAACCTCGGGTGCCTTCCAATATTCACATACCATGAAGGAGTGTCTATTTGCAAAATTAAGTTGCTTACTGATGAATCAGAGCAAAACACGTGAAGAGAATTATTAATGAAGGTTAATTAATTGGGGCTGGGAACCCCATTGCCAGCTCTTTTTGCAAAATTATTGGATAACCGGATGAAGCCACTAATCCATTGGTGAAAGCTGCCCAACAAGATTGAAAGATAAAACACCACATATTTCGTCATGAGCTATAAAACATTGACACAAATAAGAGGTAATAACTTTTGAATTGTTTAAAGGTAGCACATGAAGTATTTACTTGGAATGGCAGAAAATACCACATAGTAGGTAGGTATGGTGGACACACATGGCATAGGTTTTGGCTCAAGGTTTTGGATGCACGAGAAGCATTTCCTCTCAGTACAAGGCTTTGGCTAGAAAGGTTGTTTGAAGCAAACACATGTATGAACCAGTACAACAAAACTTACATAAGAACATATTGCAAGCATTATAGGACTCTACACTGTCTTCCTTGTTGCTCAAACACTTTTACCAGAAAATATCTAGACCTTAGAGAGACCAATCATGCAAACCAAATTTCAACAAGCTCTACGGTATTTCTCCACCAATAGGTTTAAACTACATGATGCAAGAAACATGATCTACTTGAGAGCTCAAAACAATTGCCAAGCATCAAATTATCCAAGACAATATGAAGCATTTTCTGTTTCCAACCAAATAGCAATAAATGCACTAGCTTCCAACTTTTGTCATTGAACATTAAAAGTAAAACGAAGAACACAAGTGTTCATATGAAAAAGCGGAGCGTGTATCTCTCCCACACAAGGATTTCTAGGATCCGAATTTATTCAAACATAAACAAAAATAAAAACACACAGACGCTCCAAGTAAAGCACATAAGATGTGACCGAATAAAAATATAGTTTCAATAGAAGAAACCTGATAAGTTGATGAAGAAGGGGATGTCTTGGGCATCCCCAAGGTTAGACGCTTGAGTCTTCTTGAAATATGCAGGGATGAACCACGGGGGCATCCCCAAGCTTGGACTTTTCACTCTTCTTGATCATATATCATCCTCCTCTCTTTACCCTTCAAAAAGTTCCTTCACACCAAACTTCTCATAAACTTCATTAGAGGGGTTAGTACTCAAAAAAAAACTTTAATCCACTTTAATCTTGTAGTGACATATTGCAAGAACTCAATAAAACATTAGCTACATCTCTCCAAGTCTAGAAATCCTTGCTTAAAGTCCACAAGAGACAATGCAAAAAACAGAGACAGAATCTGCCAAAACAGAACAGCCAGTAAAGACGGATTTTTAAGAGGTACTTCCGTTGCTCAAATCAGAAAATTCAAAATTAATGAAAGTTGCGTACATATATGAGGATCACTCACGTAAATTGGAAAATTTTTCTGAGTTACCTACAGAGAATCATACCCAAATTCGTGACAGCAAGAAATCTGTTTCTGCGCAGAAATCCAAATCTAGCATCAACCTTCTATTAGAGACTTCACTTGGCACAACATTGCAATAAAATAAAGATAAGGAGAGGTTGCTACAGTAGTAACAACTTCCAAAACACAACAAAACAGTAGCAAAATAAAGACATGGGTTATCTCCCAAGAAGTACTTTCTTTATAGCCATTAAGATGGGCTCAGTAATTTTAATGATGCACTCGCAAGAAATAAGAGTTTAAGCAAAGGAGAGCATCAAAAAGCAAGTTCAAACCACATTTAAGTCTAACCCACTTCCTATGTATAGGAATCTTGTACACAAATAAATTCATGAAGAACAAAATGACAAGCATAGGAAGATAAAACAAGAGTAACTTCAAAATTTTCAGCATATAGAGAGGTGTTTTAGTACCATGCAAATTTCTACAACCATATTTTCCTCTATCATAATAATTTTCAGTAGCTTCATGAGCAAACTCAACAATATAACTATCACATAAAGCATGCTTTTCATGATCCATAAACACATAATTTTTATCAAGCTTAGAAATAATAGGATTAAAACTTTCAAACCCACTTTTATCAATAATATAACAAGATGATTGATCAATCTTAAAAGATATGGGACTCCTAGATAATGTCAAGATCTCTCCAATCCCATTTTCATTAGTAGTACAATTAATATTATCAAGTAACATAGGACCATCATCTAGAGATTTATCATAAACATTTGCCAAGCAAAACTCTTTAGTACCATGCATTTCGACATCAGGCACAAACAAAGCATTATCATAAGATTTATCAAAGTAGCATGGATTATCATAGATAACAGTAGCATAATTATTCTTGCAAATTTTACTCATAGGGAATATTTCAAGAGAATCCACAGGAACATAACATTCATCCTCCTTTGGTAAGCATGGAGGACAATCAAATAGTGTAAGAGATAAAGAGTTACTCTCATTAGAAGGTTGGCATGGGTAGCTAATCCATTCTTCCTCCTTTTGTTCATCACTCTCCTCCTCTTTTTCATCCAATGAGCTTTCAGGTTCATCAATTTCTTCTTCCACTGGTTCCTGCAAATTGTGAGTGCATTCTTGTGCATTAATGAGTCTCTCTTTATAATCAATGATATAAGGATTATCACTGTAGCTTTCTATGCAAAAATTAAGGATAGAGGAGACATAATCTTTAAGGTCCTTACAAACAACACAAGTTTCATAATTCTTAGACACGAAGGATTCTATCTCAGAGGCTCCCATAAATAAGACAAATTGTTATACTTCTTCGAACCCAAAATGAATATAGCTATTCCAATTATAGTTCTTAATTAAAACTTCCTCACTAAAGCCACATTGAAATTTAAGATGTTTAGTATCCTGTTTAGAGCAACAGTTTATATCATGGCGTTTAAGCAAGATTTTAGCAATTGCATTCAATTTTTCTATCACATCACTCATAACTTTTCCCGTTCTTGATTCTCTATAATTATTATATAATTCAATAAGCTCCAAATAGGTTGTAGGATCTCCCAAAATAGCAGTTTTTAATTTTTAGGTTTTTCAAAATTTTATGGATTTTTGGGTATATAGGGAAAATAAAATAAGACAAAAAGAAATTAGACAAAAATAAACTAAGAAAAATAATACTAGACAGAAATAAACTAAGCACAAATAAACTAGACAAAAGTAAACTAAGCAAAACAAAATAAAATAAAACAAAAACAGAGAGAGAGGTAGAGTGTACTCCCCAGGTGAACTTATGAGTAGAGCTATGCCTCCCCGGCAACGGCGCCAGAAAATAGTCTTGATGACCCACAAGTATAGGGGATCGCAACAGTCTTTGAGGGAAGTAAAACCCAAATTTATTGATTCGACACAAGGGGAGGTAAAGAATACTTATAAGCCTTAACAACTGAGTTGTCAATTCAGCTGCACCTGGAAAAGCACTAGCAACAGGGGTGATGTGAAAGCAGTAGTGATATGAGAGCAATAGTAACAGTAACACAGAGACAATGGCTCCAGAAAATAGTTGATACTACTTCCAATGACATGTAGGAACGAGTATATGATGATGAAGATGGACCGGGGTTCCCAGCTATCTACACTAGTGGTAACTCTCCAATAACAAGTGTTGGGTGAACAAATTACAGTTGGGCAATTGATAGGATTGAAATAGCATTAAGACAGAACATCAAGATTATTAATCATGTAGGCATGTTTTCCATATATAGTCATACATGCTCGCAATGAGAAACTTGTACAACATCTTTTGTCCAACTAGCCGGTGGCAGCCGGGCCTCAAGGGAATCTACTGGAAATTAAGGTACTCCTTTTAATAGAGCACCGGAGCAAAGCATTAACACTTGGTGAAAACATGTGATCCTCATACCTAAGCCTTCCCCTCCAGTTATCCCGATTCTGTTGTCACTCCGGGGCCTCGGGTTCCGGACATAGACATGTGCAAACAACTTGTAGATACAATCTAAGCAATAAGTATAGAGCTTAAATCTAAGATCATGCCACTCGGGCCCTAGTGACAAGCATTAAACACAACAAGATTGCAAGCAACAATAAATTCACAAACTTTATAGATAGACTAATCATAATGTAACAATCCATCGGATCCCAACAAACACAACACCGATTACATCAGATGAATCTCAATCATGTAAGGCAGCTCATGAGATCATTGTATTGAAGTACATGAGAGAGAGAGTACCAACTAGCTACAGCTAGAACCCGTAGTCCATGGGGGAACTATTCACGGAGCATGATGGAGGCGGTGGCGTCGATGGAGATGGCTTTCGGGGGCACTTCCCCGTCCCGGCGGCGTGCCGGAACAGAGATTCTGTCCCCCGAATTGGAGTTTCGCGATGGCGGCGGCGCCCCTGAGTCTTTCTCGGAGTTTCGTCAATTGGTATCGCGTTTTTAGGTCGAAAGGGGTCTTATAGGCGAAGAGGCGGCGCAGGGAGGTGCTCGGGGCCTCCTCACCATAGGCCGGCGCGGCCGGGCTCGGGGCCCCGCCGCCTTATGGTGTGGTGGCCCTCTGGCCCGCCTCCGACTCTCCTTCGGTGTTCTGGGGTATTCCGGGAAAAATAAGATACTGGGTCTTTGTTTCGTCGAATTCCGAGAATATTGCCCGAACAGCCTTTCTGGAACCAAAAACAGCAGAAACAGGAACTGGCACTTCGGCATCTTGTTAATAGGTTAGTTTCGGAAAACGCATAAAAACATTATAAATTGCGAGCAAAACATGTAGGTATTGTCATAAAACAACCATGGTACATCAGAAATTCTAGGTACGTTGGAGACGTATCATTAGGCTTAATGGAAAACAACAAAAATATTAGAGATCTTTATAGTATTTATCTTGAGTTAGGACATGATGTGTTTGAAGTGAGAATTAAAAATCCCATGGAACTTTGTTTGCAAAATAGCAATGTTATTAGCATGAACTCTTTGAACACTATTATTGCTAATGCTATGGAAGAATTTAAGCTTGGGGAAGCTGGTTTTGATGAGCATGATATTTTTAGTCCCCCAAGTTTTGAGGAGAAAATTTTCTTTGATGATACTTTGCCTCCCATTTATGATGATTATAATGATAGTCGTATTTTGGTGCCACCTACTATGGAGGATAAAGCTTATTATGATTATACTATGCCTCCTATTGATTATTATGGTGATGAGAATAATAATGATAGCTACTTTGTTGAATTTGCTCCCACTACAATTAATAAGAATGACTATGCTTATGTTGGGAGTAATAATTATTTTATGCATGAGACTCATGATAAGAATGCTTTATGTGATAGTTATATTGTTGAGTTTGTTCATGTTGCCACTGAAAGTTATTATGAGAGAGGGAAACATGGTTATATGCATCTTAATAATATTAAGTTTCCCCTCTTTACGTTGAGAATTTTGAAGTTACTCGTGTTTTATCTTCCTATGCTTGTCACTTTGTTCTTCATGAATTTGTTTATTTACAAGATTCCTTTTCATAGGAAGTGGGTTAGGATTAAATTTGTTTCATACTTGCTTTTTGATGCTCTCTTTGCTTTAACTCTCACCCTTATGTAAGCATCATTAAAATTACTGAGCCCATCTTAATGGCTATAAAGAAAGCACTTCTTGGGAGATAACCCATGCTTTTATTTTTGCTACTGTTTTTTTGTGTCTTGAAAGTTGTTACTACTGTAGCAACCTCTTCTTATCTTTATTTTATTGCATTGTTGTGTGATACGTCTCCAACGTATCGATAATTTCTTGTGTTCCATGCCACATTATTGATGTTATCTACATGTTATATGCACACTTTATGTCATATTCGTGCATTTTCTGGAACTAACCTATTAACAAGATGCCGAAGTGCCGGTTCCTGTTTTCTCGCTGTTTTTGGTTTCGAAATCCTAGTAACGAAATATTCTCGGAATCGGACGAAATCAACGCCAAAGTTCCTATTTTCATCGGAAGCATCCAGAACACCGGGAAGGACCGGAGGGGGGCCACGGGGCCACCAAACCCTAGGCCGGCGCGGCCGAGGGGGGCCGCGCCGCCTATGGTGTGGCCCCCTGTCAGCCCTCCTGCGCCGCCTCTTCGCCTATATAAAGCCCCTGGATCAGAAAACCCGATACCAATTGACGAAACCCACGAAACCCGCCGGAGCCGCCGCCATCGTGAAGCCAAGATCCGGGGGACAGGATCTCTGTTCCGGCACGCTGCCGGAGCGGGGAAGTGCCCCGGAAGGCTTCTCCATCGACACCGCTGCCATCTCCACCGCCATCTTCATCACCGCTGTCTGCTCCCATGAGGAGGGAGTAGTTCTCCATCGAGGCTCGGGGCTGTACCGGTAGCTATGTGGTTCATCTCTCTCCTATGTGTGTCAATACAATAATCTCATGAGCTGCCTTACATGATTGAGATTCATATGATGATGCTTGTAATCTAGATGTCATTATGCTAGTCAAGTGAGTTTTACTTATGTGATCTCCGGAGACTCCTCGTCCCACGTGTGTAAAGGTGACGGTGTGTGCACCGTGTGGGTCTCTTAGGCTAGATTTCACGAGAATACTTATTCACTGTTGAATGGCATAGTGAGGTGCTTATTTATATCTCTTTATGATTGCAGCATGTTTGTATCACTACTATCTATGTGCTACTCTAGTGATGTGTTATTAAAGTAGTTTTATTCCTCCCGCACGTGTGTAATGGTGACAGTGAGTGCACCGTGTTAGTACTTGGTTTATGCTATGATCATGATCTCTTGTAGATTATGGAGTTAACTATTGCTATGATAATATTGATGTGATCTATTCCTCCTACATATGCATGAAGGTGACGAGTGTGCATGCTATGCTAGTACTTGGTTTAGTCTCGTTGATCTATCTTACACTTGAAGGTTACTTAAACATGAGCATTATTGTGGAGCTTGTTAACTCCGGCATTGAGGGTTCGTGTAATCCTACGCAATGTGTTCATCATCCAACAAAAGTGTAGAGTATGCATTTATCTATTCTGTTACGTGATCAATGTTGAGAGTGTCCACTAGTGAAAGTGTAATCCCTAGGCCTTGTTCCTAAATACTGCTGAGTTACTACTTGCTTGTTTACTACACTGCTGCGTTACTACTGCTGAGTTACTACTGCTTGTTACTGTTTTACTACGTTACTACTGCTGCGATACCACCACCATCAACTACACGCCAAGCACTTTTCTGGCACCGTTGCTACTGCTCATACTTATTTATACCACCTGTATTTCACTATCTCTTCGCCGAACTAGTGCACCTATTTGGTGTGTTGGGGACACAAGAGACTTCTTGCTTTGTGGTTGCAGGGTTGCATGAGAGGGATATCTTTGACCTCTTCCTCCCTGAGTTCGATAAACCTTGGGTATCCACTTAAGGGAAACTTGCTGCTGTTCTACAAACCTCTGCTCTTGGAGGCCCAACACTGTCTACGAGAAAGGAGGGGGAACGTAGACATCAAGCACTTTTCCGGCGCCGTTGCGGGGAGGAAAGGTAAAAAGGCTCTCATACTACGGTCTCGGGTAAAGTATTTTTCTCGGCGCCGTCGTGTGTGTGCTCAAAGCTATTTCCTTTAGATCCTGCAATTGCATCTTGTTGTTTCTTGTTTACACTAGTTTGGCATAATGTACAAGAGTGAGCTTCTTATTCTATTTCCTGATTTAAAATATGGATTGTTTGATGCGAAAATTAAAAAACCTATGAAATCTTCTTTGCATGCTTGGTAGTAATATTAGTATGAACGCTTTGAACACCATTGTTGACAATGATATAGAAAGTTCTAAGCTTGGGGAAGCTGGTTTTCATGATATTTTTAGTCCCCCAAGCATTGAGGAGAAAATTTTCTTTGATTATACTATGCCTCCTACACTTGATGAGAATAATAATGATAGCTACTTTGTTGAATTTGCTCCCACTACAACTAATAAAATTGATTATGCCTATGTGGAGAGTAATAATTTTATGCATGAGACTCATGATAAGAATGCTTTATGTGATAGTTATATTGTTGAGTTTGCTCATGTTGCTACTGAAAGTTATTATGAGAGAGGAAAATATGGTTGTAGAAATTTTCATGTTACTAAAATGCCTCTCTATGTGCTGATATTTTTGAAGCTATACTTGTTTTATCTTCCTATGCTTGTTACTTTGCTCTTCATGAACTTGTTTATTTACAAGATTCCTATGCATAGGAAGCATGTTAGACTTAAATGTGTTTTGAATTTGCCTCTTGATGCTCTCTTTTGCTTCAAATACTATTTCTTGCGAGTGCATCATTAAAACTGCTGAGCCCATCTTAATGGCTAAAAAGAAAGAACTTCTTGGGAGATAACCCATGTGTTATTTTGCTACAGTACTTTGTTTTATATTTGTGTCTTGGAAGTTGTTTACTACTATAGCAACCTCTCCTTATCTTAGTTTTATGTTTTGTTGTGCCAAGTAAAGTCTTTGATAGAAAAGTAAGTACTAGATTTGGATTACTGCGCAGTTCCAGATTTCTTTGCTGTCACGAATCTGAGCCCACTGCCCTGCAGGAAGCTCAGAAAATTATGCCAATTTACGTGCATGATCCTCAGATATGTACGCAACTTTCATTCAATTTGAGCATTTTCATTTGAGCAAGTCTGGTGGCCTAATAAAATCCATCTTTACGGACTGTTCTGTTTTGACAGATTCTGCCTTTTATTTCGCATTGCCTCTTTTGCTATGTTGGATGAATTTCTTTGATCCATTAATGTCCAGTAGCTTTATGCAATGTCCAGAAGTGTTAAGAATGATTGTGTCACCTCTGAATATGTCAATTTATATTGTGCACTAACCCTCTAATGAGTTGTTTCGAGTTTGGTGTGGAGGAAGTTTTCAAGGGTCAAGAGAGGAGGATGATATACTACGATCAAGAAGAGTGAAAAGTCTAAGCTTGGGGATGCCTCAGTGGTTCATCCCTGCATATATCAAGAAGACTCAAGCGTCTAAGCTTGGGGATGCCCAAGGCATCCCCTTCTTCATCGAAACATTATCAGGTTCCTTCTCTTGAAACTACATTTTTATTCGGCCACATCTTATGTGCTTTACTTGGAGCGTCTGTGTGCTTTTGTTTTTGTTTTTGTTTGAATAAATTGGATTACATCATGCTTGTGTGGGAGAGAGACACGCTCCGCTGGTTCGTATGAACACATGTGTTCTTAGCTCATAATATTCATGGCGAAGTTTCCTCTTTGTTAAATTGTTATATGGTTGGAATTGGAAAATGATACATGTACTAATTGCTATAATGTCTTGGGTAATGTGATACTTGACAATTGTTGTGCTCATGTTTAAGCTCTTGCATCATATACTTTGCACCTATTAGTGAAGAATACATAGAGCATGCTAAAATTTGGTTTGCATAATTGGTCTCTCTAAGGTCTAGATAATTTCTAGTAAGGTGTTTGAACAACAAGGAAGACGATGTATAGTCTTATAATACTTGTAATATGTCTTTTATGTGAGTTTTGCTGTACTAGTTCATCCTTGTGTTTGCTTCAAACAACCTTGCTAGCCTAAGCCTTGTATCGAGAGGGAATACTTCTCATGCATCCAAATACTTGAGCCAACACTATGCCATTTGTGTCCACCATACCTACCTACTACATGGTATTTCCCGCCATTCCAAAGTAAATTGCTTGAGTGCTACCTTTAAACAATTCAAAATTTATTACCTCTTATTTGTGTCAATGTTTTATAGCTCATGAGGAAGTATGTGGTGTTTATCTTTCAATCTTGTTGGGCAACTTTCACCAATGGACTAGTGGCTTCATCCGCTTATCCAATAATTTTGCAAAAAGAGCTGGCAATGGGATTCCCAGGTCCCAAATTAATTAACCAAAAATAGACACTCCTCCATGGTATGTGATTGTTGGACGGCACCCGAAGGATTCGGTTAGCCATGGCTTGTGTAAGCAAAGGTTGGGAGGAGTGTCATCATAATAAAACTAAAATAAAAAGGTACTCCTTCATGGTATGAGATTGTTGGCAGGCACCCGAGGATTCGGGTAGCCATGGTTTGTGAAAGAAAGGTTGGAAGGAGTGCCATCCAAAAATAAAATAAAATGGGAGCCGCTCTTTGAAGGTTTGTCTGGCAAGGGGGTTAGAGTACCCGCTACCATTCGTTGACAACAACATACACCTCTCAAAACTTTATTTTTTATGCTCTCTTTATGTTTTCAAAATCAAAGCTCTAGCACAAATATAGCAATCGATGCTTTTTCTCTATGAGGACCATTCTTTTACTTTTATTGTTGAGTCAGTTCACCTATTTCTCTCCACCTCAAGAAGCAAACATTTGTGTGAACTGTGCATTGATTCTTACATATTTGCATATTGCATTTGTTATATTGCTTTGCATTGACAATTATCCATGAGATATACATGTTACAAGTTGAAAGCAACCGCTGAAACTTAATCTTCTTTTGTGTTGCTTCAATACCTTTACTTTGAATTATTGCTTTATGAGTTAACTCTTATGCAAGACTTATTGATGTTTGTCTTGAAGTGCTATTCATGAAAAGTCTTTGCTTTATGATTCACTTGTTTACTCATGTCATACACATTGTTTTGATCGCTGCATTCACTACATATGCTGTACAAATAGTATGATCAAGTTTATGATGGCATGTCACTCCGGAAATTATCTTTGTTATCGTTTTACCCGCTCGGGACGAGCAGAACTAAGCTTGGGGATGCTGATACGTCTCCAACGTATCGATAATTTCTTGTGTTCCATGCCACATTATTGATGTTATCTACATGTTATATGCACACTTTATGTCATATTCGTGCATTTTCTGGAACTAACCTATTAACAAGATGCCGAAGTGCCGGTTCCTCGTTTTCTCGCTGTTTTTGGTTTCGAAATCCTAGTAACGAAATATTCTCGGAATCGGACGAAATCAACGCCAAAGTTCCTATTTTCATCGGAAGCATCCAGAACACCCGGGAAGGACCAGAGGGGGGCCACAGGGCCACCAAACCCTAGGCTGGCGCGGCCAGAGGGGGGGCCGCGCCGCCCTATGGTGTGGCCCCCTGTCAGCCCTCCTGCGCCGCCTCTTCGCCTATATAAAGCCCCCGGATCAGAAAACCCGATACCAATTGACGAAACCCACGGAAACCTGCCGAGCCGCCGCCATCGTGAAGCCAAGATCGCGGGGGACAGGATCTCTGTTCCGGCACGCTGCCGGAGCGGGGAAGTGCCCCCGGAAGGCTTCTCCATCGACACCGCTGCCATCTCCACCGCCATCTTCATCACCGCTGCTGCTCCCATGAGGAGGGAGTAGTTCTCCATCGAGGCTCGGGGCTGTACCGGTAGCTATGTGGTTCATCTCTCTCCTATGTGTGTCAATACAATAATCTCATGAGCTGCCTTACATGATTGAGATTCATATGATGATGCTTGTAATCTAGATGTCATTATGCTAGTCAAGTGAGTTTTACTTATGTGATCTCCGGAGACTCCTCGTCCCACGTGTGTAAAGGTGACAGTGTGTGCACCGTGTGGGTCTCTTAGGCTAGATTTCACAGAATACTTATTCACTGTTGAATGGCATAGTGAGGTGCTTATTTATATCTCTTTATGATTGCAGCATGTTTGTATCACTACTATCTATGTGCTACTCTAGTGATGTGTTATTAAAGTAGTTTTATTCCTCCTGCACGTGTGTAATGGTGACAGTGAGTGCACCGTGTTAGTACTTGGTTTATGCTATGATCATGATCTCTTGTAGATTATGGAGTTAACTATTGCTATGATAATATTGATGTGATCTATTCCTCCTACATATGCATGAAGGTGACGAGTGTGCATGCTATGCTAGTACTTGGTTTAGTCTCGTTGATCTATCTTACACTCGAAGGTTACTTAAACATGAGCATTATTGTGGAGCTTGTTAACTCCGGCATTGAGGGTTCGTGTAATCCTACGCAATGTGTTCATCATCCAACAAAAGTGTAGAGTATGCATTTATCTATTCTCGTTACGTGATCAATGTTGAGAGTGTCCACTAGTGAAAGTGTAATCCCTAGGCCTTGTTCCTAAATACTGCTGAGTTACTACTGCTTGTTTACTACTCGCTGCGTTACTACTGCTGAGTTACTACCGCTTGTTACTTGTTTTACTACGTTACTACCGCTCGCGATACCACCACCATCAACTACACGCCAAGCACTTTTCTCGGCACCGTTGCTACTGCTCATACTTATTTATACCACCTGTATTTCACTATCTCTTCGCCGAACTAGTGCACCTATTTGGTGTGTTGGGGACACAAGAGACTTCTTGCTTTGTGGTTGCAGGGGTTGCATGAGAGGGATATCTTTGACCTCTTCCTCCCTGAGTTCGATAAACCTTGGGTATCCACTTAAGGGAAACTTGCTGCTGTTCTACAAACCTCTGCTCTTGGAGGCCCAACACTGTCTACAGGAAAGGAGGGGGAACGTAGACATCATTGTGCCAAGTAAAGTCTTTGATAGTAAGGTTGATACTAGAATTGGATTACTGCGCAGAAATAGATTTCTTACTGTCACAAAATTGAGCAGCCCCGTCTGTAGGTAACTCAGAAAAACATGCCAATTTACGTGCGTGATCCTCAGATATGTGCGCAACTTTCATTCAATTTGAGATTTTTCATCTGAGCAAGTTAAGTGCCCCTGAAAAATTCGTCTTTATGGACTGTTCTGTTTTTGACAGATTCTGCCTTTTATTTCGCATTGCCTCTTTTGCTATGTTGGATGGATTTCTTTGTTCCATTAACTTTTAGTAGCTTTGTGCAATGTCCAGAAGTGTTAAGAATGATTATGTCACCTCTGAATATGTGAATTTTTGATTATGCACTAACCCTCTAATGAGTTTGTTTTGAGTTTGGTGTGGAGGAAGTTTTCAAGGATCAAGAGAGGAGGATGATACAATATGATCAAGAAGAGTGAAAAGTCTAAGCTTGGGGATGCCCCCGTGGTTCATCCCTGCATATTTCAAGAGGACTCAAGCATCTAAGCTTGGGGATGCCCAAGACATCCCCTTCTTCATCGACAACTTATCAGGTCACCTCTAGTGAAACTATATTTTTATTCCGTCACATCTTATGTGCTTTACTTGGAGCGTCTGTGTGCTTTTATTTTTGTTTTGTTATTTTCATTCTCTGAATAAGTTCATGCTTGTGTGGGAGAGAGACACGCTCCGCTTGTTCATATGAACACATGTGTTCTTAGCTTTACTTTTAATGTTCAAGGCGAAGGTTGAAACTGCTTCGTTCATTGTTATATGGTTGGAAACAGAAAATGCTTCATGTGGTAATTGGTATAATGTCTTGAATAATTTGATACTTGGCAATTGTTGTGCTCATATAGATCATGTTAAGCTCTTGCATCATGTACTTTTCACCTATTAATGAAGAACTACCATAGAGCTTGTTGAAATTTGGTTTGCATGATTGGTCTCTCTAAAGTCTAGATATTTTCTGGTAAAGTGTTTGAACAACAAGGAGACAGTGTAGAGTCTTATAATGCTTGCAATATGTTATTATGTAAGTTTTGTTGTACCGGTTCATACTTGTGTTTGCTTCAAACAACCTTGCTAGCCAAAGCCTTGTACTGAGAGGGAATACTTCTCGTGCATCCAAATCCTTGAGCCAAAAACTATGCCATTTGTGTCCACCATACCTACCTACTACATGGTATTTCTCTGCCATTCCAAAGTAAATTACTTGAGTGCTACCTTTAAAATTCTATTCTTTGTCTTTGCAATATATAGCTCATGGGAAAATAGCCTTAAAAACTATTGTGGTGAAGAATATGTACTTATGTATCTTATTTCTTAATAAGTTGCTTGTTGAGCGGTAACCATGCTTCTGGGGACGCCACCAACTATTACACCTTTGTTGAATATCATGTGAGTTGCTATGCATGTTCGTCTTGTCTGAAGTAAGGGTGATTTATCATGATCAAATGGTTTGAGTATGCATATTGTTAGAGAAGAACATTGGGCCGCTAGCTAAAGCCATGATCCATGGTGGAAGTTTCAGTTTGGACAATCAATCCTCAATCTCTTATGAGAATATTATCTGTTGTTGAATGCTTATGCATTAAAGAGGAGTCCATTATTTGTTGTCTATGTTGTCCCGGTATGGATGTCTCAGTTCAGAATAATCAAAAACGAGAAATCAAATGCGATCTTTCTCCTTATACCTTTGTACAGGCGGCATAGAGGTACCCCTTGTGACACTTGGTTGAAACATATGTTATGCAATGATAATCCATGTAAATCCAAGCTAATTAGGACAAGGTGCGAGCACTATTGGTAATCTAAGCATGAGGCTTGCAACTTATAAGATATCTTATACATAACACATATGATTTATTACTGCCGTTGACAAAATTGTTTCTATGTTTTCAAAATGAAAAGCTCTAGAACAAAAATAGTAATCCATGCTTCCCTCTGCGAAGGGCCATTCTTCTACTTTATTGTTGAGTCAGTTTACCTACTTCTTTCTATCTTAGAAGCAAACACTTGTATGAACTTTGTGCATTGATTCTTACATGTTTACCTATTGCACTTGTTATATTGCTTTGTGTTGACAATTATCCATGAGGTATGCATGTTGAAAGTTGAAAGCGACTGCTGAAACTTATACCTTCCTTTGTATTGCTTCAATGCCTTTACTAAGAATTTATTGCTTTATGAGTTAACTCTTATGCAAGTCTTATTAATGCTTGTCTTGAAAGTACTATTCATGAAAAGTCTTTGCTATATGGTTCAGTTGTTTACTCATTGTCTTCACCATTGCTTTGAATCACTTCATTCATCTCATATGATTTACAATAGTATTGATTAAGATTATGATAGCATGTCACTTAAGAAATTATCTTTGTTATCATTTACCTACTCGAGGGCGAGTAGGAACTAAGCTTGGGGATGCTTGATACATCCCAAACGTATCTATAATTTCTTATGTTCCATGCTACTTACATGCTTGATACTCACATGTTTTATACACACTTTACATCATTTATATGCATTTTCCGGAACCAACCTATTGACGAGATGCCGAAGAGCCAGTTGCTATTTTCTGCTGTTTTTGGTTTCAGAAATCCTACAAAGGAAATATTCTCGGAATCGGACGAAATCAACGCCCAATATCTTATTTTTCCCGGAAGCTTCCAGAGCACCGAAGAGGGGCCAGAGGGGAGCCAGGGGGCCCCACCCCACAAGGCGGCGCGGCCAAGGGGGCCCCCCCTATGGTTTGGCTACCCCAGGGCCCTTCCGACTCCGCCTCTTCGCCTATTTAAGCCTTCGTGACCTAAAACTTCGACACCAATAAGCCACGATACGAGAAAAGTTCCAGAGCCGCCGCCATCGCGAAGCCAAGATTCGGGGGATAGAAGTCTCTGTTCCGGCACGCCGCCGAGACGGGGAATTGCCCCCGGAAGGCATCTCCATCGACACCACCGCCATCTTCATCAACGCTGCTGTCTCCTATGATGAGGAGGGAGTAGTTCTCCCCGAGGCAGAGGGCTCTACCGTAGCTATGTGGTTCATCTCTCTCTTTGTGATCTAGTTGAATATCATCTATGTGCTACTCTAGTGATGTTATTAAAGTAGTCTATTCCTCCTTCATGATGTAATGTTGACAGTGTGTGCATCATGTAGTACTTGGCGTAGTTTATGATTGTAATCTCTTGTAGATTATGAAGTTAACTATTACTATGATAGTATCGATGCGATCTATTCCACCTTTCATAGCTATTGTTGACAGTGTGTATGCTATGTTAGTACTCGGTCTAAATTGCAATGGTCTATTATGCACTCTAAGGTTACTTAAATATGAACACCGAATGTTGTGGTGCTTGTTAACTCCGGCTTGAGGGAGCTCTTGTAGCCCTACACAATGAATGGTGTTTGTCATCCAACAAGAGAGTGTAGAGAAAGTAGCATTTATCTATTCAGTTATGTGATCAATGTTGAGAGTGTCCACTAGTGAAAGTATGATCCCTATGCCTTATTTCCAAACATCGAATCTCCGTTTACTTACTGTTCTGTTGCATGTTTACTCGCTGCCATCTTTATTTCAGATTGCTATTACTACTCATAATCATCCATATTACTTGTATTTCACTATCTCTTCGCCGAACTAGTGCACCTATACATCTGACAAGTGTATTAGGTGTGTTGGGGACACAAGAGACTTCTTGTATAGTGATTGCAGGGTTGCTTGAGAGGGATATCTTTGTCCTCTACCTCCCTGAGTTCGATAAACCTTGGGTGATTCACTTAAGGGAAACTTGCTGCTATTCTACAAACCTCTGCTCTTGGAGGCCCAACACTGTCTACAGGAATAGAAGCGTGCGTAGACATCACACAACAATGCAATAAAATAAAGATAAGGAGAGGTTGCTACAGTAGTAACAACTTCCAAGACTCAAATATAAAACAAAAGTGCGGAAGTAAAATAATGGGTTGTCTCCCATAAGCGCTTTTCTTTAACGCCTTTCAGCTAGGCGCAGAAAGTGTGAATCAAGTATTATCGAGAGATGAAGCATTAACATAGGGGTTTGGAGTTTTCTCAACTATGCATTGTATGTTATCTATGTAAGTTTCAGAGGCCCCTTTTTCATTACTCTTAGGCTTGCTATTCTCATCAAACAAATTTTCAGGAACAATCCAATCATAATTCTTTTCTAGTGCCTCGCACATTCCTAAGAGCTTGCAAGGTATTGATGTCTTAATCTCCCCTTCACAATTAACTTTACTAGTGTACTTTAATCTATCTTTTTCCATTTTTTCAAGGGTACTAGCAAAATTGGTATAAGAGCCAAGCATCTTATATTTAATAAAGAATTTTCTAGCTTCTCTTGCTACATCACCAAATTCTTTAAGAAGGGTTTCTAAGACAAAATCTTTCTTTTCTCCTTCCTCCATATCACAGAGTGTAAGGAACATATGTTGCATTACGGGGTTGAGGTTAACAAATCTAGCTTCCAACATGTGTACTAAAGAAGCAACAGCAATTTCATAAGTAGGAGCAAGTTCTACCAAGTGTCTATCTTCAAAATCTTCAGCTGTACTAACATGAGTGAAAAAATCTTCTATATTATCTCTTACAATGATAGACCCTCGTCCTACCGGTATGTCTTTCAGAGTGAACTTAGGAGGAAACATGATGAAATAAACAAAAGGGTAAATAAAGTAAATGCAAGTAACTATTTTTTTTTGTGTTTTTAATATAGAGAACGCAAACCAGACAGTAAATAAAGTAAATCTAGCAACTAAATTTTTTTGTATTTTTGATATAAAAAGCAAACAAAGAAGTAAATAAAGTAAAGTAAAGCAAGACAAAAACAAAGTAAAGAGATTGGATGTGGGAGACTCCCCTTGCAGCGAGTCTTGATCTCCCCGGCAATGGCGCCAGAAAAATCCTTGATGTTGGCGTGGTAGTTGACACACGTCTGTTGGGAACCCCAAGAGGAAGGTGTGATGCGTACAACAACGAGTTTTCCCTCAGTATGAAACCAAGGTTATCGAACCAGTAGGAGTCAAGGAACACGTGAAGGTTGTTGGTGACGGAGTGTAGTGCGGCGCAACACCAGGGATTCCGGGGCCAACGTGGAACCTGCACAACACAATCACAATACTTTGCCCCAACTTAACAGTGAGGTTGTCAATCTCACTGGCTTGCTGTAAGCAAAGGATTAAACGTATGGTGTGTAAAATGATGTTTGTTTGCGAAGAACAGTAAAGAACAAAGTTTGCAGTAGATTGTATTTCAGATGTAAAAGAATGGACCGGGGTCCACAGTTCACTAGTGGTGTCTCTCCCATAAGATAAATAGCATGTTGGGTGAACAAATTACACTTGGGCAATTGACAAATAGAGAGGACATAACAATGCACATACATATCACGATGACTACTATGAGATTTAATCAGGGCATTACGACAAAGTACGTAGACCGCTATCCAGCATGCATCTATGCCTAAAAAGTCCACCTTCAGGTTAGCATCCGCACCCCTTCCAGTATTAAGTTGCAAACAACCGACAATTGCATTAAGTATGGTGCGTAATGTAATCAACACAAATATCCTTAGACAAAGCATTGATGTTTTATCCCTAGTGGCAACAAGACATCCACAACCTTAGAACTTTCGTCACACTGTCCCGCATTAAATGCAGGCATGAACCCACTATCGAGCATAAATACTCCCTCTTGGAGTTACAAGTATCAACTTGGCCGAGCCTCTACTAGCAACGGAGAGCATGCAAGAACATAAACAACATATATATGATAGATTGATAATCAACTTGACATAGTATTCCATATTCATCGGATCCCAACAAACACAACATGTAGCATTACAAATAGATGATCTTGATCATGATAGGCAGCTCACAAGATCTTACATGATAGCACAATGAGGAGAAGACAACCATCTAGCTACTGCTATGGACCCATAGTACAGGGGTGAACTACTCACACATCAATCCGGAGGCGATCATGGTGATGAAGAGTCCTCCGGGAGATGATTCCCCTCTCCGGCAGGGGTGCCGGAGGCGATCTCCCGAATCCCCCGAGATGGGATTGGTGGCGGCGGCGTCTCCGGAAGGTTTTCCATATCGTGGCTCTCGGTACCGGGTTTTCGCGACGAAGGCTATAAGTAGGCGGAAGGGCGAGTCGGAGGGCCGACGAGGGGCCCACACCATAGGGCGGCGCGGGCCCCCTCTCGTCCGCGCGGCCCTATGGTGGCGGCGCCTCGTCGCTCCCACTTCGTATCCCTTTCGGTCTTCCGGAAGCTTCGTGGAAAAATAAGACCCTGGGCGTTGATTTCGTCCAATTCCGAGAATATTTCCTTTGTAGGATTTCTGAAACCAAAAACAGCAGAAAACAACAACTGGCTCTTCGGCATCTCGTCAATAGGTTAGTGCCGGAAAATGCATAATACTACCTCCGTCCCAAGGAATAAGGCGCACACGTATTCCAAGGCGAACTTTGACCATAAAAATTGAGTAACAAATTCTTGGTTATATTATATGTAATTAGTATCGTTGGATTCGTATTGAAAAATACTTTGTAATGATGTTAATTTCATACAAACAATTTTTATATATTTGAAGTAATTCTTAGTCAAACGAAAAGCACGTAAAACGAGGGCGCCTTATTCCTTGAATCGGAGGTAGTAATGACATAAAGTGTGTATAAAACATGTGAGTATCATCATAAAAGTAGCATGGAACATAAGAAATTATAGATACGTTTGAGATGTATCACACCACCCCCCCTCTGGCGTGGCCATCATCATCTTCTTCATTAACACCCTCTGCACCATCTTCATCTACCCCTTGTAATCTCTTGTAAAACATGAGGTGTGAGGCAATCTATCGTTTTCACATGATGTATTGTACCTCTATGTCTTTGTTTGAGTAGTGGCTTGTTCTTGGCAATTGTGAGATAATTTGTTAATAACCATGTTGGCAACTCATAGGGTACTAAGATCTATGAACAACGATAGAGAAATAGATCAAACTACTGCCACAAACTCATTGTCTAGAGGTGGACTACTCCCCTTGATCATGGTGTTGATGAGGAAGACATTGGAGAAGGTGGAGATCCCTCCGGCGACGGCTCGATGGAGTTTTCCCCTCCAATCTTTCATGTTGCAGCCTCTGTTTTCGTGTTTCGGTGTTTGTGCAGCACTCTCCTCGAGGGAATCCTAGGAGATCATATATATAAGGGTTTTAGGTCAAAAGAAGTCGTTTGGCTCAAGATTGAACCGAGTCGAATGATTGATGGCGAAAAGAAACTTAGTGTCCCCCCTGATGGGCGCGCCACCAGGTCTATTTTGGGCCTCCACCCCTTCCTCGTGAGGTCCAGGTGCTCCAGCTGCTTCTCGTGATGAAATATTTACGTCTCAAAATCTTAGCTCAATTTAACTTCGTATAGGTCCGTGAAAGTGAAAAATACGCAAAACAGGGTTTTTTCTGTCCTGCAGAGTTACAACCCAAATAAAGGGGATCATTGGTAAATCCCCATAAATCAATATAAAACATGGAAATAACATCATATATGTTGCAAATATGTGGGAATACGTGTTAATAAAGTGCAAAGTTCATGTATGCATTTTACATGCACCAACGATCTAGTCTTTTAAATGTTCAACCTCATCATTGAATCATACGTAAGTCGGTTGAAAGTATCTTTAGTTGACCAACAACCTCCTGCTAGCCTTTGAACCAATGAGCCACTACCTAAGAAAAGAAAAGAAAGGAAAAAGGGAAATAAGAAAAATAAGAAAATAAGAGAAAAGAAAGAAAATTAAGAAAATAAAACAAAAGAAAGAAAAGAAAAATAGAATGAACCCAATGAGTTGGATATTATGATGTCACCAAAGAAAGGGCTAAAAGTAAGAAGTGCCAAAGGCAAATCAAAGAAATACATTTACATTCCAAGGGGAAAGACCCCAACCACTCATATATGGTGTTAAATCTAAGAAGCAAGCACCTAGCTCACTTCCACTCTACCCTTTGGTCAACTAAAGGTACTATCTACTTACTCATATATGGGTCTCCTATGAGTGTTTAAATGTTGAAGGACTAGAAGGACACGACATCACCTAAATATTTGGTTTGCAATGCAAGCATGATGAATTACTAGTGAACAATTTAAGGAATCAATGGTCTCAAAAACCTTACTCATGATTCAACCAAATGCAATGTGAGAACTCTGTTTGTTGCTACTTTCAATTAATCATGTCCAAATAGTGTTGCCATATATTACCTCCCTTGCACCATGTATAAACAGCAGAACACCAACATAGTGGATATTTATTAACACTTTTCTATTCATTGATAAAACTATGTTTCAAATAATTTCCATGATAAATTTTTATGCATGCATATGTCAAAGTTCTTGCCAAGGTCTTTTAGAAGCAATGCAACAAACTCCAAAGTCCATGTTAGCTTTATCACCTTCATGCTCGAGGACGAGCATACGTTAAGTTTGGGGATGTTGATGCATGTAAAGTACATGCATGAACTTTGTAGTTTATTAACACATATTCCCACATATTTGCATCTTATATAGTCCCTCCGATCTGAAAAAATGTGGGAGAGACATTTTACAAAAAAAACCTCACGTTTTGATACGGGCGTGAAGGCCAAGGTGAGGCCCAATTTCAGAACTCCATCTAGCTAGTTATCTTATTTATCGTATTTTATGTATATGGTCATATGTGGGCCAATTAGGGATTTTATTGAGTTGGGTCAGTTTGGTTTGGGCATGTCCAAACCAAGGTAGAGAGGCCCACTAGGGGCTGGCCGGCCACCCCCTCATATAAGGGTGGGTGCGGCTAGGTTTTAGGGTTAGACAAGTTTAGGTTACAACTATTGCGTGTATCATCCCTCCGGGGTACGGCGTTGCCGTTTATCTAGTATCTAATAAAGATTCGATGTGAAAGTTCTTGTGTTCATCAAGGATTGTCTAGCTTAGATTTGAGGATATCGTTCATCGATCCGTTGCTTGCTGGATTCGTCCCTCTTCTCCAGGCTGCGTTCAGCGCGTTGTTGGGAGATTCTATCTACCCGGGTTCTCGCTGTGAAAGATTGGGCAACACCTAGGAGGATTTGCTGGGATTCCCTTATCATGTGGTATCAGAGCCATTAGAGCCATTAGGGAGGATAAGGGGATCCCAGCAGATCCTCCTAAGGTGTTTCCCGATCTTTCTCAGCGAGAACCCAGGTAGATAGAATCTCCTAACAACGCGATGAATGCAGCCTGGAGAAGAGGGACGAATCCAGCAAGCAATGGATCGATGAACGATACGCCTCAAACCTGAGCTAGACAATCCTTGACTAACACAAGAACCTTTGTAGCGGATCTTATTACGAACTAGATAAACGGCAGCGCCGTACACCCGGAGGGATGATACACGTGAACACACGCAATAGTTTTAACCTAAACTTGTCTAACCCTAAACCCTAGCCGTGCCAGCCCTTATATGAGGGGGTGGCCGGCCAAGCCCTTGTGGGCTTGCCTAACTTGGTTTGGACAGGCCCAAACCAAGACTAACTCGACTTATTAAAAACCATAATTGGCCCACATATGACCATAGATATAAAATACAATAAATAAGATAACTAGCTAGGTGGAGTCATGAAATTGGGCTTCACCTCGGCCTTCATGCCCGTATCATCCTCCCCCCCCCCTCCAAGAAGTGTTGTCCCCAACGCGTGAGGGTCTTCTGGAAAAGGTGACGTGATATGAACATCACACGTCTGCGCCGTCTTCAAGTCTTGCCTGCCTACCACATCACATCCTCCCTCTTGGCGTGCTTGACTTGATACATCACTTGGCGCCTCCTTTCTTCTCCACATGAGCTTGGACTTCGGTGCCAATACCGTCTTGTGAGGTCTTGATGGAACCATGTGTTGCTGAATATGAACTTTCTTTGTGCAACCCTGCAAACGAGTAATGCCTGGGCCACAAAGTTGCCGAACACGACCATCATTGCCTCTATGAATCTGCGGTGTCGCGGAAAACTGGACTGCAGTACTCCTAGCATGGTAGTGCCACTACCCACTGTCTCCACTGACGCGCTCGCCTGCCACTCCTCCCACGCGCATCTGCGCAGTATGTACTGAAACACCATCAGCAGAAACATCATCAGCCTGCATACTAGCATCAATACAAACTGGAACTGTAGCACATGCTGCAACATCCACATCAACAACAAGTGTAGCTTCATCCGGCTTGTCACCAACAAGAACTGGCTTGTCATCTACAGGCATGGCTGAAACATCACCAACATCAACACTTGGAAAATCATGCACCTCATAGTGCACTTTAGGCTTGTGCAACTTCTCCTTACAGACCACTAACTCCACATCGGACTTGATATGATCATCACCCATAGGCTTCAAAGTCCGTTGTTTGCCACCATGCATAAAAGAATATGTATTTGCTCTCCCAGCATGTGTCACATTATGATCATACTTCCATGGACGCCCAAGTAGCAATCCACACACCTCCAATGGCAACACATCACACTCTATCTCATCAACATAATCATCAACTGTAAATGGCACACACACTTTATGAGTAATCTTCAGCATACCACAGCTATTCAACCACTCAAGACGCTTAGGTTCAGGAAGACGCCATGTAGACAACCCCAATGCTGCCACCATTGCCTTGCTTATGCCATTAGTACAGCTACCACCATCAATCATCAACTTGCAAGCCTTGCCCTTTATAATGCACGGAGTCTGTAACAAACTCCACCGCTGACCCTTGTCAACTGTGTTGCAAGCATCATCTTGTACTTTCTTGAGTTGCATATTCAGCTCGCTCAATGGTACATCCTCCTCCATAGTCACAGTAGTACCCATGGTATCAGAGCCAGGTTCCTTCTCCTCTGAAGATATCACCTTGCCCTCAGTGACTGTCGGTACTCGACCAACCTCCTGAATAGGAACTATGCACTTGCCAACTTCCTCTATTGCATGCACAACTCCGGACGGCTGCTCACTTGCCTCCATATATGGTAACACAAAACCATTACGAAGAAAAGTTTTGAAGTTCTCCCAAGTGCCAGCAAATTCTCCTCTGTCAACTGCATCACACCACCAAGTGTCTAACTCCTCGTCCAAACACCAGTGAGCAAGAACATATGCATCATACCCAATGAACTTCCCATTGTATATGCGACATCGATTGAAACCCAGTTCCGTGTGCTTTTCCCAATCTTCATACTCCTCAACTGTCGCCAAATTGTGTAGATACCAACCAAGCTTGGATGCATGACATTGTATTCCCAGCCTAATGTCAAGATAATCATTGAAAACAACACTAGATTTCTTGCCACGCAAACACTGTATGCCAAAAACATCGCCTGGAAATGAAACCATCGTGGAAGACTGCTGAGCCACCGGTCTGGGAGCTGGTTGCCCCGACCTGAGAACTGGATGGTTCGGCCTGGGAGCCGATTGGACCGGGCCTGGGGCCAGGTGGTCCGGCCCACAGGCCGGTCTGGCCGGGCTGTGCACCGGGCTGAAAGGCGGAGCCCCCGGTACATCACCCCGGTTGGCACCGGTGTATAGGCCGGTTTTTGCCGCACCGGCCGGTGGTGGGGCCGGTCTGGCCGGGCCTGGGATAGGGTGGGCCGGTGATGGGGCCGGTGTGCCGGGCCTGGCACCGGATGCTTCCCGAAACTGCATCTTCTTCCCGATTCCAACCCTCGAAATTCACGATTCTGCCAGCAAAAACAACCCGAGACGGTGGAAAAACTGCGCCCCAACAACACAAAACTTCCTCCACCTCAACCTCCTTCAACCTTGAGCCAATCTCGTCCAATGCAAACCGATCCGATGAGATCGATCAACACAACGTCGTCGTGAGCAACCCAGAAATCTGATACCACATGATAAGGGAATCCATCAAGCAACTTGGTGAAGATCACCAAATGATAAGGGAATCCCACCCAACCTCCTTCAACCTCGAGCTAATCCCCTCCAATGCAAACCGATCCAATGAGATCGATCAACACAACCTAGCCGTGAGCAACCCAGAGCTCTGATACCACATGATAAGGGGATCCCAGCAGTTCCTCCTAAGGTGTTGCCTGGGATACACATGAACACACGCAATAGTTTTAACCTAAACTTGTCTAAACCTAAAACCTAGCCGCACCCATCCTTATATGAGGGGGTGGCCGGCCAGCCCCAAGTGGGCCTCTCTACCTTAGTTTGGCCAGGCCCAAACCAAACTGACTCAACTAAATAAAATCCCTAATTGGCCCACATATGACCATAGACATAAAATACGATAAATAAGATAACTAGCTAGGTGGAGTCCTGAAATTGGGCTTCACCTTGTCCTTCATGCCCGTATCATCGATGATATGGGCATGAAGGCCGATGTGAAGCCCAATTTCAGGACTCCACCAGCCTAGTTATCTTATTTTATGTAATGGTCATATATGGCCAATTAGGGTTTTTAATAAATCAAGTTAGTTTTGGTTTGGGCCTGTCCAAACCAAGTTAGGCAAGCCCACAAGGGCTTGGCCGGCCACCCCCTCATATAAGGGTTGGCACGGTTAGGCTTTAGGGTTAGACAAGTTTAGGTTAAAACTATTGCGTGTGTTCACGTGTATCATCCCTCCGGGTGTACGGCGCTACCGTTTATTTAGTTCGTAATAAGATCCGCTTCGAAGGTTCTTGTGTTCATCAAGGATTGTCTAGCTCAGGTTTGAGGCGTATTGTTCATCGATCCGTTGCTTGTTGGATTCGTCCCTCTTCTCCAGGCCGCGTTCATCGCGTTGTTGGGAGATTCTATCTACCCGGGTTCTCGCTGTGAAAGATCGGGCAACAGCTTAGGAGGATCTACTGGGATCCCCTTATCATGTGGTATCAGAGCTCTGGGTTGCTCACGGCGAGGTTGTGTTGATCGATCTCATTGGATCAGTTTGCATCGGAGGAGATTGGCTCGATATTGAAGGAGGTTGGGTGGAGGAAGATTGGTGCTGTTGTGGTGCAGTTTGCCTATCATCCATGGCTGTTCCAGGTGTCAAAATCGCGAAATTTGGTGTTTGGAGTCGGGAAGAAGAAGGCAAATCACGACCAGATCCGGCGCCCAGACCGGCCGACCGGCTCCTGGACTGGCTGGGCTGGTGCCACACCCGGTCAGACCGGGCTCCAGGTCGGCCAACCCGGCCAAAACCGGACCTCAGGCTGGTGCCATCCAGGGTGATGTACTGGGAGCATGGACAATTCGCCCGACGCCCAGGCCGGTCCATCGGGCCCCTGGCCTAATGTTCCGGTCCACAGACCGACCCAACCGGGCTCCTTGCCGGCAAGACCGGCGTACAGGCTAGCACGGCCGGGCCACAGACCGGCCAGGCCAGCGCCCATGCTGGCCAAACCGGGCCACTGACCGGACATGTTGTTGTTGTTGTTTCACCTACGCCTGCTATTTCGTCTGCTGCTGTTGTGGATGTTTCCGATACTATATCTCATTTTGGTGGCGTGGCAGACAAGAGTAAATATATCTATCACGACTACGTCGGTATGGTGACGGGTTCACAATTTGATGCATCGACAATCACGTGGAGGTCGGCTAGGTCCGCGACACCAGCGGAATTTTAGCTTTGGGAGTCACACATTGACGGTGGTTTTGAGAGATGCAAGGCGTTTGATAGTACGTTCGGTGGCCAAACTGTATTTGATATTGCATACCGGCGTGTTGATGATGTTCTGGCTGAGTGGCACTATGATTTTCTGATAGTTCAGGGTATCATTGGTGTAAGGTCTAGTTGGGCAGATTTCAAGCAGTTTCCGCATGCTAGATTTCGGGTAAAGTCCACGGAGATGGACAAGGAGGTGGTGTGCTCTAACACTACCGTGGAGAAGGAACCTGGCTCTGATACCATGGACACTACTGTGGTTATGGAGGAGGATTTACCATTGAGCGGGCTGAATATGCAACTCAAGAAGGTACAAGATGATGCTTGCAAGACAGTTGACAAGGGTCATCGGTGGAGTTTGTTTCAGACTAAGTGCATTATAAAGGGCAAAGCTTGCAAGTTGATGATTGATGGTGATAGCTGACTAATGGAATAAGCAAGGCAATGGTGGCAGCATTGGGGTTGTCTACATGGCGTCTTCCTGAACCTAAATGTCTTGAGTGGTTGAATAGCTGTGGTATGCTGAAGATTACTCATAAGGTGCATGTGCCATTTACAGTTGATGATTATGTTCATGAGGTAGAGTGTGATGTGTTTCCATTGGAGGTGTGTGGATTTCTACTTAGACGTCCTTGGCAGTATGATCGTAATGTGACACATGCTGGGAGAGCAAATACATATTCTTTTATGCATGGTGGCAAACAGCGGACTTTGAAGCCTATGGGTGATGATCATATCAAGTCCGATGTGGAGTTAGTGGTGCGTAAGGAGAAGTTGCACAAGCCTAAAGTGCAGCATGATGTGCATGATCTTCCAAGCGACGATGTTGGTGATGTTTCAGCCATGCCTGTAGATGACAAGCCAGTTCTTGTTGGTGACAAGCCGGATGAAGCTAATCCTATTGTTGATGAAGATGTTGCAGCATGTGCTACAGTTCCTGTTTGTGTTGATGCCAGTATACAGACTGATGATGTTTGTGTTGATGGTGTTTCAGTATATATGGCGCAGATGCGCGTGGGAGGAGTGGGAGGCGAGCGCGTCAGAGAAGACAGTGGGCAGCGGTACTACCGTGCTAGGAGTAGCAGTCTAGTTTTCTGCGACATCGTGGATGCATCGAGGCAAGGATGGACGTGTGAGACATTTATGTGGCCCAGGCATTACACATATTGTGCAGGGTCATGTTTAGCGACACAGGGGTCCATCAAACCTCACAAGAAGAAGGTATTGGCACCGAAGTCCAAGCTCATGTGGAGAAGAAAGGAGGCACCAAGTGCTATATCGAGTCAAGCACGCCGAGAGGGAGGATGTGGTGTGGTAGGCAGGCAAGACTTGAGGACGGCGCGGACGCGTGATGTTCATATCACATCACCTTTTCCAGAAGACCCTCACGCGTTTGGGACAACGCTTCTTGAAGGGGGGAGGATGATTTGGGCATGAAGGCCGATGTGAAGCCCAATTTCAGGACTCCACCATCCTAGTTATCTTGTTTTATGTAATGGTCATATATGGGCCAGTTAGGGTTTTTAATAATTCGAGTTAGTTTTGGTTTGGGCCTATCCAAACCAAGTCAGGCAAGCCCACAAGGGCTTGGCCGGCCACCCCCTCATATAAGGGCTGGCACGGCTAGGGTTTAGGGTAAGACAAGTTTAGGTTAAAACTATTGCATGTGTTCACGTGTATCATCCCTCCACGTGTACGGTGTTGCCGTTTATCTAGTTCGTAATAAGATCCGTTGTGAAGGTTCTTGTGTTCATCAAGGATTGTCTAGCTCAGGTTTGAGGCGTATTGTTCATCGATCCATTGATTGCTGGATTCGTCCCTCTTCTCCAGGCTGCGTTCATCGCGTTGTTGGGAGATTCTATCTACCCGGGATCTCGTTGTGAAAGATCGGGCAACACCTTAGGAGGATCAGCTGGGATCCCCTTATCATGTTTTGTTTTTACTCAACCCACACTACAGCCTATCATCTTCGTCCAACCCGCAACCACAACTGGACATAGCGAGATTCGATCCCCTCCTTTGCGGCTCTGCCAGCCTCCGCCCCAGTGACTGTAGAGCACCTCCCGGGCCTCGACGAACAGCTCGACGGTGCAGACATGCGAGTTAGCCACAACATTGTGCACGGCGATTCGCTGCTCGGCATGTACTCAAAAACTTCCTTGGACGCTAGCGGGCTGTCGTAGGGGCGGACGGCGCCGAACCGGCCGGCCTCGATCTGCACATGCTAGTCCAAGAGTATGGCGATGCGAGGTCCACCGATGCGGCTCCCCGCTGGCTGTGGCTGGTCCCGTGGAGTGGAGCGGGACCAGAGACAACCGTGATCCATGGAGTGGAGTTGGTTGTGCCACAACTCCATAGATTGTTAGATAAAGTCGATTTTGCAAGGGTTTAATTGTAAAATAAAATTCATTACCGATCCAACACTTTTTTTAGGATTGGAGGGAGTAATGTTATTTGCATGTTTTATATTGTTTTTGTGGATTTTATAAACAATCCCCTCTCCTCTGGTTGTAACTCTGTCTGGCAGAAACACATTCTGTTAGCATTTTTGACTTTCCAGGACCTACGGGACTCAAAAATGGCAAGGTCAAGGCCACACTTCGGAATTTTCAAGACGAACAAAATGAGCTAAAGTGGGACATCAGGATGTCAGTGGGCTGGGAGAAAGATGTTATATTGTGATCCAAATTCATATACTAAAGGGAGGCTAACTTCTGACGAGCGGAGCGAGGCCCGTCGCCGGTAGGCTTGGGCGAAAGGGAAGGGGGGTGCGGGGGGCGGCAGCCCCCGCGGTACAGATCATTGCCACCGCCTATATATACATCTTGTAAGCCGCCGTCTAGGGTTTATCAGATTATAAGATAACCCACGGTGTTTGTAAACACTCCCCGATAGAGTGAAGTTTTGCTGGCTGGCGCCCGTGGTTTTTTCCCTTTCTGTGTTGGAAGGGGTTTTCCACGTTAAATCTCGTGTCTCCACTTTATTTTATTGTTCTTCGTTATTTGCTTCTCGCGTTTATAACAAAAGATCCTGTAGCGCGTCTGATACGTCTCCGACGTATCGATAATTTCTTATGTTCCATGCCACATTATTGATGATATCTACATGTTTTATACACATTATATGTCGTATTTATGCATTTTCCGGCACTAACCTATTAACGAGATGCCGAAGAGCCGATTGCTCGTTTTCTGCTGTTTTTGGTTTCGAAATCCTACAAAGGAAATATTCTCGGAATTGGACGAAATCAACGCCCGGGGTCCTATTTTTGCACGAAGCTTCCGGAAGACCGAGGGGAAAGGAAGTGGGGCCACGAGGCGCCGCCACAGCAGGGCGGCGCGGCTCGGCCCTTGGCCGCGCGGCCCCGGCGTGTGGGGCCCTCGTGTGGCCCCCGCGTTGCCCTTCCGCCTACTTAAAGCCTTCGTCGCGAAACCCCCGAGTACCGAGAGCCACGATACGGAAAACCTCATCGAGACGCCGCCGCCGCCAATCCCATCTCGGGGGATTCTGGAGATCACCTCCGGCACCCTGCCGGAGAGGGGAATCATCTCCCGGAGGACTCTTCACCGCCATGGTCGCCTCCGGAGTGATGAGTGAGTAGTTCACCCCTGGACTATGGGTCCATAGCAGTAGCTATATGGTTGTCTTCTCCTCATTTGCTTCATTGTCGGATCTTGTGAGCTGCCTAACATGATCAAGATCATCTATCTGTAATTCTATATGTTGTGTTTGTCGGGATCCGATGGATAGAGAATACTATGTTATGTTGATTATCAATCTATTACCTATGTGTTGTTTATGATCTTGCATGCTCTCCGTTATTAGTAGAGGCTCTGGCCAAGTTTTTGCTCTTAACTCCAAGAGGGAGTATTTATGCTCGATAGTGGGTTCATGTGTCCATTAAATCTGGGACAGTGACAGAATGTTCTAAGGTTGTGGATGTGCTGTTGCTACTAGGGATAAAACATTGATGCTATGTCCGAGGATGTAGTTATTGATTACATTACGCACCATACTTAATGCAATTGTCTGTTGTTTTGCAACTTAATACTGGAAGGGGTTCGGATGATAACCTGAAGGTGGACTTTTTAGGCATAGATGCATGATGGATAGCGGTCTATGTACTTTGTCGTAATGCCCAATTAAATCTCACAATATTCATCATGTCATGTATGTGCATTGTTATGCCATCTCTATTTGTCAATTGCCCGACTGTAATTTGTTCACCCAACACGCTATTTATCTTATGGGAGAGACACCTCTAGTGAACTGTGGACCCCGGTCCATTCTTTTACATCGAATACAATCTACTCGCAATACTTGTTCTACTCGTTTTTCGCAAACAATCATCATCCACACTATACATCTAATCCTTTGTTACGAGCAAGCCGGTGAGATTGACAACCTCAGCTGTTTCGTTGGGGCAAAATACTTTGGTTGTGTTGTGCAGGTTCCACGTTGGCGCCGGAATCCCTGGTGTTGCGCCGCACTACATCCCGCCGCCATCAACCTTCAACGTGCTTCTTGGCTCCTCCTGGTTCGATAAACCTTGGTTTCTTTCGAGGGAAAACTTGCCGCTGTGCGCATCATACCTTCCTCTTGGGGTTCCCAACGAACGTGTGAGTTACACGCCATCAAGCATATTTTCACGGCGCCGTTGCCGGGAACCGAAGAAAAGCTACACCACAAAGATTTCTAACTCCCACGTCAACTACACGCCAGCATATTTTTCTGGCGCCGTTGCCGGGGAGATCAAGACACGCTGCAAGGGGAGTCTCCACAATCCAATCTCTTTACTTTGTTTTTGTCTTGCTTTATTTTATTTACTTACTTGTTTGCTGCATTATATCAAAACACAAAAAAATTAGTTGCTAGCTTTACTTTATTTACTGTCTTGCACTCTATATCAAAAACACAAAAAAAATTAGTTATTTGCATTTACTTTATCTAGTTTGCTTTATTTACTACTGCTAAAATGGCCATTCCTGAAAATACTAAGTTGTGTGACTTCACAACCACAAATAATAATGATTTCTTATGCACACCTATTGCTCCACCTGCTACTACAGCAGAATTCTTTGAAATTAAACCTGCTTTACTTGAATCTTGTTATGAGAGAGCAATTTTCTCGGTGTTAGTTCCGATGATGCTTGCTGCCCATCTCAATAACTTTGTTGAATTGTGTGAAATGCAAAAGTATAAAGATGTAGATGGTGAAATTATAAAATTAAAATTGTTTCCTTTCTCATTAAGAGCAAGAGCTAAAGATTGGTTGCTATCTCTCGCCTAAGAATAGTATTGATTCATGGACTAAATGCAAGGATGCTTTTATTGGTAGATATTATCCCCTGCTAAAATTATATCTTTGAGAAGTAGCATAATGAATTTTAAACAATTGGATAATGAGCATGTTGCACAAGCTTGGGAAAGAATGAAATCTTTGGTTAAAAATTGCCCAACCCATGGACTGACTACTTGGATGATCATCCAAACCTTTTATGCGGATCTGAACTTTTCTTCGCGGAACCTATCGGATTCAGCTGCTGGAGGTACCTTTATGTCCATCACTCTTGGTGAAGCAACAAAGCTCCTTGATAATATGATGATTAATTACTCTGAATGGCACATGGAAAGAGCTCCACAAGGTAAGAAGGTAAATTCCGTTGAAGAAACCTCTTCCTTGAGTGATAAGATTGATGCTATTATGTCTATGCTTGTGAATGATAGGACTAATGTTGATCCTAATAATGTTCCGTTAGCTTCATTGGTTGCCCAAGAAGAACATGTTGATGTAAACTTCATTAAAAATAATAATTTCAACAACAATGCTTATCGGAACTATTCTAGTAATAACTATAGACCATATCCTTATAATAATGGTAACGGTTATGGTAATTCTTATGGTAATTCTTACAACAATAATAGGAACACACCCCCTGGACTTGAAGCTATGCTTAAAGAATTTATTAGTACACAAACTGCTTTTAACAAATCTGTTGAGGAAAAGCTCAATAAAATTGATATTCTCGCTTCTAAGGTTGATAGTCTTGCCTCTGATGTTGATCTTTTGAAATCGAAAGTTATGCATAATAAGGATATTGAAAATAAAATTGTTACTACAGCAAATGCCATCCAAGTTAGAATTAATGAGAATATAATATTGATGGCCGAATTGCATGCTAGGTGGGAAAGAGAAGAAGATGAAAAACTAGCTAAAAAGAATAATGTAGCTAAAGTTTGGACTATTACCACCACTAGTAATGTTAATGATTCACATGTTGCTGCACCTCCTACTATCAATGGTAAAATAATTGGTGTTGGCAATGTTACTACTCCTAGTGCAAAGCTCGCAAAATTGCCTGAAACTGCTAAAGCTACTGAAACCGCTCGTGATAAAACTCGCTGAAATTTTTCCAACATTGGGGATGATGATCCCATTGCTTTAGATTATAATGGTTTGGATTTTGATGATTGCCACATCTCTGAAGTTATAAAGTTCTTACAAAAACTTGCTAAGAGTCCCAATGCTAGTGCTATAAACTTGGCTTTCACGAAACATATTACAAATGCTCTCATAAAAGCTAGAGAAGAGAAACTAAAACTTGAAACTTCAATTCCTAGAAAGCTAGAGGATGGTTGGGAGCCCATCATTAAGATGAAGGTCAATAACTTTGATTGTAATGCTTTATGTGATCTTGGTGCAAGTATTTCCGTTATGCCTAAGAAAATTTATAATATGCTTGACTTGCCACCATTGAAAAATTGTTATTTGGATGTTAATCTTGTTGATAATGCTATAAAGAAACCTTTGGGGAGAGTTGACAATGTTCGCATTACCGTTAACAATAACCTTGTCCCCGTTGATTTTGTTATCTTGGATATTGAATGCAATGCATCTTGTCCCATTATATTGGGAAGACCTTTTCTTCGAACTGTTGGTGCCACCATTGATATGAAGGAAGGTAATATTAAATATCAATTTCCTATCAAGAAAGGTATGGAACACTTCCCTAGAAAGAGAATGAAGTTACCTTTTGATTCTATTATTAGAACAAATTATGATGTTGATGCTTCGTCTCTTGATAACACTTGATACACACTTTCGCGCCTAGGCGAAAGGCGTTAAAGAAAGCGCTTATGGGAGACAGCCCATGTTTTTACTACAGTATTTTTATTTTATATTTGAGTCTTGGAAGTTGTTTACTACTGTAGCAACCTCTCCTTATCTTAGTTTTGTGCATTGTTGTGCCAAGTAAAGTCTTTGATAGTAAGGTTCATACTAGATTTGGATTACTGCGCAGAAACAGATTTCTTTGCTGTCACGAATTTCGACCTGCCCCTCTGTAGGTAGCTCAGAAAAATATGCCAATTTACGTGCGTGATCCTCAGATATGTACGCAACTTTCATTCAATTTGGGAATTTCCATTTGAGCAAGTCTGGTGCCTCAATAAAATCCATCTTTACGGACTGTTCTGTTTTGACAGATTCTGCCTTTTATTTCGCATTGCCTCTTTTGCTATGATGGATGAATTTCTTTGTTCCATTAATGTCCAGTAGCTTTGTGCAATGTCCAGAAGTGTTAAGAATGATTGTGTCACCTCTGAACATGTTAATTTTTATTGTACACTAACCCTCTAATGAGTTGTTTCGAGTTTGGTGTGGAGGAAGTTTTCAAGGATCAAGAGAGGAGAATGATGCAATATGATCAAGGAGAGTGAAAGCTCTAAGCTTGGGGATGCCCCGGTGGTTCACCCCTGCATATTTTAAGAAGACTCAAGCGTCTAAGCTTGGGGATGCCCAAGGCATTCCCTTCTTCATCGACAACATTATCAGGTTCCTCCCCTGAAACTATATTTTTATTCCATCACATCTTATGTACTTTGCTTGGAGCGTCGGTTTGTTTTTGTTTTTTTTTGTTTGAATAAAATGGATCCTAGCATTCATTGTGTGGGAGAGAGACACGCTCCGCTGTTGCATATGGACAAATATGTCCTTAAGCTTTACTCATAGTGTTCATGACGAAGGTTGAATCTTCTTCGTTAAATTGTTATATGGTTGGAATCGGGAAATGCTATATGTAGTAATTCTAAAATGTCTTGAATAATTTGATACTTGGCAATTGTTGTGCTCATGTTTAAGCTCTTGCATCATATACTTTGCACCCATTAATGAAGAAACACCTAAAGCTTGCTAAATTTGGTTTGCATATTTGGTCTCTCTAAAATCTAGATAATTTCTAGTATTGAGTTTTGAACAACAAGGAAGACGGTGTAGAGTCTTATAATGTTTACAATATGTCTTTTATGTGAGTTTTGCTGCACCGGTTCATCCTTGTGTTTGTTTCAAATAACCTTGCTAGCCTAAACCTTGTATCGAGAGGGAATACTTCTCATGCATCCAAAATCCTTGAGCCAACCACTATGCCATTTGTGTCCACCATACCTACCTACTACATGGTATTTCTCCGCCATTCCAAAGTAAATTGCTTGAGTGCTACCTTTAAAATTTCCATTCTTTACCTTTACAATATATAGCTCATGGGACAAATAGCTTAAAAACTATTGTGGTATTGAATATGTACTTATGCACTTTATCTCTTATTAAGTTGCTTGTTGTGCGATAACCATGCTTCGGGGACGCCATCAACTACTCTTTGTCGAATATCATGTGAGTTGCTATGCATGTCCGTCTTGTCCGAAGTAAGGGAGATCTACCACTTTAATGGTTAGAGCATGCATATTGTTAGAGAAGAACATTGGGCCGCTAACTAAAGCCATGAATCATGGTGGAAGTTTCAGTTTTGGACATATATCCTCAATCTCATATGAGAACACTAATTGTTGCTACATGCTTATGCATTAAAGAGGAGTCCATTATCCGTTGTCCATGTTGTCCCGGTATGGATGTCTAAGTTGAGAATAATCAAAAGCGAGAAATCCAAAATGCGAGCTTTCTCCTTAGACCTTTGTACGGGCGGCATGGAGGTACCCCTTTGTGACACTTGGTTAAAACATGTGTATTGCGATGATCCCGGTAGTCCAAGCTAATTAGGACAAGGTGCGGGCACTATTAGTATACTATGCATGAGGCTTGCAACTTGTAAGATATAATTTACATGATACATATGCTTTATTACTACCGTTGACAAAATTGTTTCATGTTTTCAAAATAAAAGCTCTAGCACAAATATAGCAATCGATGCTTTCCTCTTTGAAGGACCTTTCTTTTACTTTTAATGTTGAGTCAGTTCACCTATTTCTCTCCACCTCAAGAAGCAAACACTTGTGTGAACTGTGCATTGACTCCTACATACTTGCATGTTGCACTTGTTATATTTCTCTATGTTGACAATTATCCATGAGATATACATGTTACAAGTTGAAAGCAACCGCTGAAACTTAATCTTCCTTTGTGTTGCTTCAATACCTTTACTTTGATTTATTGCTTTATGAGTTAACTCTTATCCAAGACTTATTGATGCTTGTCTTTAAGTACTATTCATGAAAAGTCTTTGGTTTATGATTCATTTGTTTACTCATGTCATTACCATTGTTTTGATCGCTGCATTCATTACATATGCTTACAATAGTATGATCAAGGTTATGATGGCATGTCACTCCGTAAATTATCTTTGTTATCGTTTACCTGCTCGGGACGAGCAGGAACTAAGCTTGGGGATGCTGATACGTCTCCGACGTATCGATAATTTCTTATGTTCCATGCCACATTATTGATGATATCTACATGTTTTATACACATTATATGTCGTATTTATGCATTTTCCAGCACTAACCTATTAACGAGATGCCAAAGAGCCGATTGCTTGTTTTCTGCTGTTTTTGGTTTCGAAATCCTACAAAGGAAATATTCTCGGAATTGGACGAAATCAACGCCCGGGGTCCTATTTTTGCACGAAGCTTCCGGAAGACCGAGGGGAAAGGAGGTGGGGCCACGAGGCGCCGCCACAACAGGGCGGCGCGGCCCGGCCCTTGGTCGCGCGGCCTCGGCGTGTGGGGCCCTCGTGTGGCCCCCGCGTTGCCCTTCCGCCTACTTAAAGCCTTCGTCGCGAAACCCCCGTCACCGAGAGCCACGATACGGAAAACCTTACCGAGACGCCGCCGCCGCCAATCCCATCTCGGGGGATTCGGAGATCACCTCCGGCACCTGCCGGAGAGGGGAATCATCTCCCGGAGGACTCTTCACCGCCATGGTCGCCTCCGGAGTGATGAGTGAGTAGTTCACCCCTGGACTATGGGTCCATAGCAGTAGCTAGATGGTTGTCTTCTCCTCATGTGCTTTATTGTCGGATCTTGTGAGCTGCCTAACATGATCAAGATCATCTATCTGTAATTCTATATGTTGTGTTTGTCGGGATCCGATGGATAGAGAATACTATGTTATGTTGATTATCAATCTATTACCTATGTGTTGTTTATGATCTTGCATGCTCTCCGTTATTAGTAGAGGCTGCGGCCAAGTTTTTGCTCTTAACTCCAAGAGGGAGTATTTATGCTCGATAGTGGGTTCATGCCTCCATTAAATGCGGGACGATGACGAGAAAGTTCTAAGGTTGTGGATGTGCTTGTTGCCACTAGGGATAAAACATTGATGCTATGTCCAAGGATGTAGTTATTGATTACATTACGCACCATACTTAATGCAATTGTCCGTTGTTTTGCAACTTAATACCGGAAGGGGTTCGGATGATAACTCGAAGGTGGACTTTTTAGGCATAGATGCATGCTGGATAGCGGTCTATGTACTTTGTCGTAATGCCCAATTAAATCTCACAATATTCATCATGTCATGTATGTGCATTGTTATGCCCTCTCTATTTGTCAATTGCCCGACCGTAATTTGTTCACCCAACATGCTATTTATCTTATGGGAGAGACACCTCTAGTGAACTGTGGACCCCGGTCCATTCTTTTACATCGAATACAATCTACTGCAATACTTGTTCTACTCGTTTTCTGCAAACAATCATCATCCACACTATACATCTAATCCTTTGTTACAGCAAGCCGGTGAGATTGACAACCTCACTGTTTCGTTGGGGCAAAGTACTTTGGTTGTGTTGTGCGGGTTTCACGTTGGCGCCGGAATCCCCGGTGTTGCGCCGCACTACATCCCGCCGCCATCAACCTTCAACGTGCTTCTTGGCTCCTCCTGGTTCGATAAACCTTGGTTTCTTTCTGAGGGAAAACTTGCTGCTGTGCGCATCATACCTTCCTCTTGGGGTTCCCAACGAACGTGTGAGTTACACGCCATCAGCGTCCTCCCCCTCTAGGGCGCCACATGTGCTCATTTCTCCCTCGACCATCCGATCAACCTCAATCTTGCGGCCATTGACTTCGTTTGACCTAAAAACCCTATATATATGACCCCCGAGGTTCCTCGAGGCTACGGAGGTGGAGGTCTAAAACACATAAACAGAGAGTCAGTAGGCTGCCGCCGGTGTAGATCAGAGGGAGGTGGACTCCACCCCCCTTTGTCGTGGTCATCATCATCTTGTTCATCAATACCCTCTGCAACATATTCATCTAACCCTTGTAATATCTTGGAAAACATGATGCGTGAGGCAATCTATCATTTTCCAATAATGTATTGTACCTCCATGCCTTTGTTTGAGTAGTGACTTGTTCTTTGCAATTGTGAGATAATTTGTTGATGGTTGCATATAAGTAATTTTATCTTCTATGATGATCTCTTGTACTGATATATGAGTAACACATATGTTGGGGAATGCATGAGGTTGTCACCGTTGCATGATGATAGGAGAAGGGACGGGTTGAACTTGACAGAAACCATGTCCCAATTCTTAGATTCATGTTATATTAATTCATGGTTAATCAACACGGGGTATAACTATGGGGACCTTTAAACTTACAACGGTGGTTGGAATTTATGTCTTAGTAATTCCCTTGTTTACTCTTAACTTGCCTTGAGATCGATCACTAGGGGTGTAATTGATCATATCAATGTATGGACCTATATGTGGCTCCACTCTAGAAGAAACACTAAAAAGACTATAGTAAGCTTCACTAATTGTGACAACCACACAAATAAAATAGCAATTTTCCAGAACACTTATTCTCTTGAGTTACTTCCTCTTACTCCACTTTACTTCACCTCACTTCACTACACTTTATTTTCTTGCATTAGTTTTACTTCTTGCATTTAATTTCAGCACTTATAATTTTATAGTAGAAATCTCTTCACACACACACACACAAACACACTATAGATCCTAGCTTTGCATAGAAGGCCATATAAGTGGGTTATAGGGCTTTCGAGAATCGATAGTTTAACTTCAACTCCTCGTGGGTTAAACACTCAAATACTTATCGAATTGCACTACGGTGATCCCCTGCACATGTGGGTTATCACATATCCTCAGGTTGGATCATGATGATCGTATCATCGGCATATTGTAAGTGTGCCACCCCCTCCTATGGATGGGTGAGGGGTAACTCCATTTAATTTTACATGCATCCCTTGCTGACTTGAGAATAGGTGCAAGGCCTTCCACAACAAAGTCAAACATGATGGGCGAGAGGGGGTCCTCCTGACGCACCCCTCCGATATTAGGGAAGTATTTTACGATTTCACCATTGGCGGTAATGGCATTTTGGCTTACCAAGGCCAAACACGTCGCCCTATGGACCCACCCTGGTTTGAAGCCTTCCTCAAAAGGACTTCTCGGAGAAATGACCAGTTGACCAGAACACCCGGTCATACGATTTTTCGAAACAAGCTTCAAGAAAAATCCCCGAAGTTTCTTGGCTTATTTTTCATGAACAATATCCTGTCGAGATAACACCCCCTCATGATATGGCACCCTTTGATAAGTGTAGATTTCACCCTACTAGTAATACGGTGTGCAATAAGAGAGATATGGGCTTTCACAATGAACTTAAAGATGACATTAATAAGCATGATGGGCCTAAACTGATGGATGTCCTTGGCTCCCTCAACCTTATGAATCAAAGTGATAATCCTGAAGTAAATCCGAGCAAAGTCCACTCTCCCAAGAGGGAACCCGGCCCATTAGCAATGGTCATGATAGACGGTTTGACAAGATGCCAGAACCGCTTGAAGAAGAAAGTCAGGAACCCACCTGGTCCTAGTTCCGTGTTAGCCTTCATGCTAGCTAGGACAATGCCCATCAATTACCCTGAGAAACCATGAGGCTCTCATTTTCCTCATCTGAGACACGCCCCCACGTGGTCTAGATGGTAGGAGCTAGGGAGAAAATACCATGCTACATTGAGGCATCCATAAGATCACAGTAAAAGTCATATATGTGCTCCTGGAGCGGCCTACATTCTATGAGGATTCCCTGATTCTATAGAAGCAACGGTGTGGAATAAGGTCATGTTTGTGTGGCCTTTATGCAACCAGTTCAGATGACTCCTCTCGCGCCAATACTCCTCCACCACCTTGTATGGGAGAGATCACACTTGAGATGACAGAGAAGAGCCCACCATTTCTTATCTAGGCCAATATGTTTACTATAATCGTGCAGAATCTTAATTCAAACTACTTTCTATTCTAGGCTATACAAAAAAATGACAAAATGTGGCAAATTATATAGTGCTGAAATGTGCCAAAAAATTTCATCTTTATGTAGCCTCGTATTGAGATTTTACATGTTTATATTATAGATGATGGGCTAGCTTTACAAAAAAAAAATACTCCTTCCGGTCCATATTACTTGTTACTAAAATAGAAGTATCTACAATTAAAATATGTCTAGATACATCTATATTAGAGAGAGTAGATTTTTCTGGAACTAATTATTTAAAAATAAAAAACAATGTTCACTCACAACTACATCTTTCTATGTAGTATTACCTCCTTTCTAAAATATAATTATTTTTAGAAAGCTAACTTAACTATAAAAGAGAATTATAGTTAGGCGTAGGTAGTATATATCTATGTATACCTTGTCTTTCGATGTACTCCTACAAGTGAGTTAATTAGCAGATGTGGTACGATAATGCGTTTGGTAACGCAGATGGTTGGTGATGGCCGACGAGAGCACTGTACGCAGGAGCAACGTGGGCCCGCCTATCATTTAGGTATCTATCTGTGAGCGGCTGGCGTCAACTTTTCCTTGGACACAGCTGGCCGAGCTCGTACGTCTTTGGTTAGGAAGAGCCAAATCACCTATCAATACCATGCGAACCACGTACGCGTCACTGACTCTATCCTGGAGAACTCACGGTGCTTGTGCTATCCCCTTCTGTGTAGCAAAATCTCTGACATTCAAAGAAACTGAGTGAAATGTGCAAGGGAGATCTCGTGCATGGGAGAAATTAAAGACATTCCTCAGTGCGTTAGTTTCGCTCTGCTTAATATGAGTATATGACCATCGACAATGTCGACCAGTGACAATGTTCTCGACCGACAGTCGTCAGATGCTAACACAGAAAGTAGAGAACATACACCAACTTGTAGTGCATGAGAGTAATCATCTGTTCATCAAGATTCAAGGCCATCTATATTGTCTGGTGGAAGAAAGAATTAAGGGGGATATACACTACTGCAGCTTGCATGGAAAGAGAGAATGATCGGGAGCAACTTTAATCATTCTGATTGTGCAAAAGTTGGGCTGTCAAGTTGGCTAATAGGTCCCTCGCAAAAAAAAAAAGTTGGCTAATAGGTAGGTTCTAAACATCACAATCATTCAAAGTGCCAATCATGTTGCATGTGTAGGGGAACTTGCTTAAGTAGAATCGATGCGCTCATGTAACGGATCAGTCAAGTAGAAACTATAAAGTTTGATAAGGTTCTTGAACTCCTCTGTTGTTTTAATCTTTGGGCCCTAGCTAGAAGGTTGGCGTGCTCCTCTCCTTTGCTGCCTTTGCTGGAAACGTACGGCCCCCCTGCAAACTAAAATGGGAGAGAGAGAGAGAGATGTAGGCATGCCTGTTCCATATTGCAGTACGGGAGACGAAGGAATTTGGACCAACAACGCCGCGGACTTGAAAATTACTCCAATTACGTAACACTAGCTAAATTCCAGTGCGTTGCTACGGAGCTAAATCGTTGTACTGTTTTATCACAATCGTGTAAATCGAGGAGGTTGGTGAATGTGTATCGTCTCATGTTATTCAATATGAAGCACAATCTATCTATTATATTATTAAAACAACAAACAACCAACGGTGATGATTTGTTATTGTAAAACTAAGATGTTCTAACGGTGGAGATTTACCAACCACATAAAACAGTATGCCAATACGGACGGATGCAATCGTTAAACAAAACGACACCTAGAGAAAGAAAAAAAAAATACACGGATAGATGTTCGGCGTCAACACGCGCATGCAATCCAAACAGAAAACGGGCACCGATTCTCAGCTAGGCATCATCAAATAAGAACCAACGACCAAGGTTTAACTTCATGATCGGTCGACAGTTATCTTGATTTTGGTATGCGTATATATAATTTCCTTCTTTCTCACGTCTATAACTACATCCCATCACGGTTTACAACAGAAAATCTATACGAAGCAGAACCTTTCACGGGAGAGAGACAGGGTCAAAGATCGGATGGCCACAGCCAACAGCGTGACGGCGAGGCCAGATTCGTTCCCATTGGAGAGGAAGATGGTGCGGATGGCCGATCAAACGCCAAGCGCGGTGTCGTCCGGCCGGAGCACGACGTCTAGCATATCGGCGGATACCGTGGTATAAAACCAAAAGATGATGCATGTGTCGATCTGGATCCTCTTGGCATCGTCAAGACGAAGACGAGCCTCTACAGTTGCATCGACATGGTTGCGGATGCCGGACGGCGGGAAGAGGGCGGCGAATAAGGTGGGCAAGGTGTGAAGTTAGCGAGCCCTAGCACAGGACATGAAACCCGACGTTGAGGTAGATCATAGAGGTCGCGATGGCTTGACAGGGCCAGACGCCGCATGACCCTCAGCGAAGGGTTGGAGCTGGACGGGGACTCGGTCACGATGGATGAGAGTGGTGCGAAGCCATGTAGAGGAACGGAAGAAAAAGAACGGGCTCAACAACAAATTGTATTGCCTCTGCTGTGTGTATAGAACATACAATCAACACTGGACGGAACAAAGAATAACGTGATTGTCTGCAGCCACTGCGTTGTACTAGCGATCATGCATGATGAAAGGATGATATTTGCATCTATGCAAGGTCCAGATGGAGAGCACAAATAACATACAATTCATAAAACTATTTTCTCGACGATCGAGTTTCCATCCGATGTATTACTCACAGGAGTCATGGTGGATTTGTGGGTTGGGCATGGATCACGGTTAAAGATGTGTCAGAAAACAGAAGGTAAATTACATACTCCTCCGTCCATTTACACCTAAATTTAGATAAATTTTAGGCATTTTTTTGCTGAACGGGAGAATATTATTTTATATCCAGATCACTTGACTGATAATGCCATTTTTCAGTAACCTTTGGATGATGCCATTAATCTTCTAATAATCTTTTTTTATTTGTATGTTGCACATTAAAATCCCGCTTGCAGATGGGCGATGGATGACTAGAACCCCCGATCTTTCCCACATGAAAGCAAGTTTCTGCTACTCTCCTTGCATCTATGCTTTGGTACAATGACTAAAGCGTGTATAAAAAAATACAGAGTTAGATGAAATTCCATTTTTTGTGTTACTTTAGTTGATTTACTGCCTCAGTTCACGTAAAAAATTACATTATTTAGGAAAATTACTTCTTGCCTTAATTCTGCTTCCTCAATCAGCGGGTCAATTTTCCGCAGATCATTAACTAAAAATAATTTACAGGCATCATATCCGCAGTGAGCTCTCCATAATAAACAAGAAAAAGGATTACAAGGGATTAATATCGAGAAATTTCAAATTAAACTAGACAGTGGAGAAGTGCACTATTTCACAAAAAACAGCAGTTTATAATGCTTATTTACAAAAGTATGGTTTGTATTGGAGTAAGTATAATATTTCATAAAGTGTATATACTCATTGAAAATATAAAAAATATTCTGTTTTGACCTTTCGGGGTGAATAAATTTACATGATCAATGGTAACTCAAATAGATGCTACAGATTTTGGTTACTTTGAAACTTATGATGACCAAGTAATGATCAGGATTAACAGGAAAAAGATAGGATAAGATTTAAGATCAGTTTATTATAGCAGAGCATAATTTTATAAGGATGAACAAGAAAATATGAAGTCATTGCAATGAGAGGAGTTTCAGCAACACATAAAACGTAAAAATTGCATATATACTCATCCATATGCAATGCTTTTAACGCTAGGTTTTCTACCCTATGTATGAAAGTCACACTCATATCTCTTGGTTCGCGTCCTTGGTATCATCATAATAAATTCAAGTAGACCATTCCATTTGAAATATTATAACACTACAATTGTTTGATAGTAAAGATGTGGGTAATTAGCGGGGGATGCCACTAATTCTCATCACCGATATATCTTTGGTAATGTTTCAGAAGATGTAAAAAATATTCCATAGAGATGAAACACAATTGATTGTTGGAGTTTGGGGAAAGAATAGAGGTTGAATGTCCGAATCCTCTTCCAGGTAATAGAACTTACACAAATCCAAAATTGAAGTCACTCAGGAATTTTATTAGTACCATGTGCAAAAGTAGCTTCACAGAGTTGCGGGAAAGCTCTATATATTGAGCCATAAATTGACTTCATTTTCAATTCTTTATTCATTTAAAATGTTCCAAAATGGTATCAAGAAGAACTTATAGACATTATATATGAAGATTCATATAACCTCAGTACTAGCCGCGCAATTTGCGCGGGCTACACAGCAGCCGAGCTTGTGTCTTGGTCTAAATTTGGATTCAAAAATTTATGGCATAGTATAATGTTGTATGAAAAAATAAAAAAACAGTCTCACTGCGCTTCTCTCTTTCCAGATTTCAGCTGCTACAGCCGATGTCGTGTTCTGTAAGAGCATCTCCACTCGTCTCCCCACAGAGCCCCCCACGGCCACTTTTTTTCATCCGGACGGCGAAAAACGGCCCAGTCAGGCCCCCGGTTCCTCGTTTTGGTCCGGATTTGAGCCTATTTTCGTCCGGACTCCCCATGCCATCCTCGGTTTCCTGGGGGTCTCCCGGGGACTCCGGATGAAGCTAAACCAACCGCCCACGCCCACGTGTCTCCTCTTTCGTCCGGATTCCCCGAGCCATCCTCCTTTTTCCCGAGAAACGCCGCTTGGGGAGCACACGACTGGGAAACTACTCCTCCCCACGCCAAATCTTCCTCCAATCCGGACGAAAATTTCGCCGGATTTGGACGTGGGGAGCGCCAACGAGTGGGGATGCTCTAACCAACGGGCCATGGGGCGGATATAATACGGATCTAATACATCTTTTCACCTATATATTTGTATAAATAGGTTGTTTGATCTAAGATTTAGCCTAATTACACCACTTGTTTAATGTGTGCTCGGGTTTGGGCACTACGGGAGAATTGTCGTATGCCGACGGCCAGGTGATGTGCCGACGGCCAAATGTCGGGGCCATCGGCACAGGAGCCTCCGGAGCGAGGCGATAAGGATGGCCGTCGGCGATAAATTGGCGGTCGATACAGGCTGGAGGTGCCGACGGCCACCGTCGGCATAGTTCTGACCGTCGGCACAGGACCAGTCTGGCCGTCGGCACAATATTTTTTTTTTTCACTACAGACTTGTGCCGACGGTTATACTGTCGGCATAGCTTTTTTCTATTTCTCGCCGGCAGTCTTCAAAAAAGCATAACTAAATCATTCTAATTGAGAAAAACAAGTATAATATATCGAATTTTGCAGAAAAACAAGATCTATCATAGAAAAATATCAAAAATGGAATATTTCAAATACCTAAACAAATCTTCTTAGAAATGAGCTATAATGTTCGAGGTTTCATGGCTTTCACACATGCCAAAAATGAAAAAATGGTCGCTCGTGGGTCGGATTAGAAATTCGCGTCCGTGGTATAGCTTACCATCCTAGGGCCCACACACGTGCCAAATATGACCTTGTTTCAGCAAACTATGTCATGCCGAGGGTGTTTTCCACCTCATTTCCCCTGAAATCCATAGAACTTCGGATGTGATATCCCTTTTCGTGAAGGGTTTTTCAAAGTAATTGCCATATCCAAGTTTTAACAAACGGAATAGTTACTATAACATATAAAATCACGCCGCGTAGCTCCATTGGATTTTTTGACTTCGTTCAAATTGACATCTGGCCAAAACAGGGCCCCCAGGACATGCGGTATCACCGTAGCGGACGTGCGGGTGCACCCATTCGCGAACAAACTAAACGGACAAAAATTAGCACATATAATGATGCTTTGTAGAACTAAAAACATTTTTTTCCAGAATTTCTAGAGCGACGGATAGTTGACCCCTAGTTCAAATCCGATCAGTTTCCAGCGGATTCGGCAGGACACCACCGGAAGCCGCATGGGTTCCCAAAAAGCTAACGCGTGCACATGTCATGTGATAGGTGGTGTGTAGGTAGTCTACTATCATCGCACGGAGGTTTCACGTCATACTAAAATGCGTCCCATGTAGTTGCTTTCACAAATAAAAACCGTTTGGGCACGCTAAAAATGAAAAGATGGTCGCCCGTGGGTCGGATTAGAAATCCGCGTTCGGGGTCTTGCTTCCCATCCTCGGGCCCACACACGTGCCAAATATGACCTCGTTTCGGCAAACTATGTCATGCCGAGACCGTTTTCTACCTCATTTCCCCTAAAATCCATAGAACTCCTGACGTGATTGCCCTTTTCGTGAAGGGTTTTTCAAAATAATTGTCGTATCCCAGTTTTGACAAACGAAATAGTTACTATGACATATAAAATGATGTCACGCGGTTCCGTGAGATTTTTTAACTTCGTTCAAATTGCCATCTGGCCAAAACAGGTCCCCCGGGACAAGCGGTATCGCCGTACCGGGCGTGCAGATGCACCCATTCGCGAACAAACTAAACGGACAAAAAATAGCACATATAATGATGCGTTGTAGAACTAAAAACATTTTTTCCAGAATTTCTAGAGCGACGGATAGTTGACCCCTAGTTCAAATCCGGTCAGTTTCCAGCGGATTCGACAGGACACCGTCGGAAGCCGCATTGGTTCCCAAAAAGCTAACGCGTGCACATGTCATGTGATAGATGGTGTGTAGGTAGTCTACTATCATCGCACGGAGATTTCACGTCATACTAAAATGCGTCCCATGTAGTTGCTTCACAAATAAAAACCGTTTGGGCACGCTAAAAATGAAAAAAAGGTCGCCCGTGGGTCGGATTAGAAATTCACGTTCGGGGTCTTGCTTCCCATCCTAGGGCTCACACACGTGCCAAATATGATCTTGTTTCGGCAAACTATGCCATGCCGAGGCCGTTTCCTACCTCATTTCCCCTAAAATCCATAGAACTTCGGACGTGATAGCCCTTTTCGTGAAGGGTTTTTCAAAATAATTGTCGTATCCCAGTTTTGACAAACGGAATAGTTACTATGACATATAAAATGACGCCACGTGATTCCGTGGGATTTTTAACTTCGTTCAAATTGCCATCCGGCCAAAACAGGCCCCCCGGGACAAGCGGTATCGCCGAACCGGGCGTGCAGGTGCACCCATTCGCGAACAAACTAAACGGACAAAAATTAGCACATATAATGATGTATCGTAGAACTAAAAACATTTTTTCCGGATTTTTTGGAGCGACGGATAGTTGACCCCTAGTTCAAATCCGATCAGTTTTCAGCGGATTTGGCGGGACAACGCCGGAAGTCGCATGGGTTCCGAAAAATCTAACGCGTGCACATGTCATGTCATAGGTGGTCGGTAGGTGGTCTAGTATCATCGCACGGAGGTTTCACGTCATACTAAAATCTGCCCTATGTAGCTGCTTCACAAATAAAAACCATTTGGGCAAGCTAAAAATGAAAACTTGGTCGCACGTGGGTCGGACTAGAAATCCGCGTCCAGGGTATTGCTTCCCATCCTAGGGCCCACACACGTGCCAAAGGGCAGAGAGCCATCGGGACAGTGGTACGCGATTTATCTATCTTCGGATCACGCTACACGAAGGAGGGCATTTTGGAATTATGTGGGTGCTTTCGCGTTGTTACAATGACTTGTGGTTGTCTCGTGTCTTTTTGCATCTATGGCTCCCAGGATCTGGCTTATATAGGCGCATGGATCTAGGGTTTCTACGGAAAGTCCTACACAGAATACAAGTTGTCTAACTACGAAATATTATATTGACGTGCACGTCACGGATCCACCTACTTCCTAACTTGTCGTATTGGATCCGGCTACCTTCATAGGTCTCAATGGATCCGGCTACCTTAATGGGTCTCCATGGATCCGGCTACCTTCATGGGCCTCTGTGGTGACCCTGCATACCACTGCATGTTGTAGTATGCCAGTCGTTGATATAACATTCACGAAGTACCATTCCGCAAATATTACATCCCTCAGAGTAGTACAACAGAACATAGCAGGTCCATAACTCATTCATTTATTATTACAAACATAATGTACATATCATCTCGGAGCTCCTCTTGGGTCCTAAGAGGGATACTCCTGGGTTCGAGGCGAACCCAACTCAACTTACAATATAGCAGTCTTACTAAGTTATACATTTATTTCCTCGAGCAGTAAAGTACTAAGAGTTCGTACTGCTCGGCTACTAATACTACTTGGTAGGACTACACGTGCTCTCCTCCGGAACCCTCCCCGTTTCCGTAGACTATGAGGTAGTCTACACCTTCGACACCTCCAGAGAGGTCTGGTTCTTCATAGTCGATGATGTCGGCTCCTTCAGGGTTGTCGTTGTCCTCCTCCGGATGGTTCGGACAATCTAAGCGGGGATTTAAGAGTGGTATGAGTACGAGCGTACTCAACAAGTTCATTATAGAAAAGAGGTGTTTAATGCACTAGCTACGATATTAGACCAGAAAGTCTGATACCAATGCAAGTTTTGATAAACATTTCTTCAAGAGGTTGCTTTTATTTCAAGGAACTATGTCCGTCAGTCTTCACCGGTTTACTAGAACTTCATGGAGTTCCTTTCCGGCAGCGTTCGCAGTTCCAAATCCCGGAACAGGGAGTGACAGGTCACGATTCATTACACTCTGCGAGAGGTGTGTTGCTTTACCCATAAGAGATCTTAACCTTGGTGCCAACCGGACAGCTTTCCCGTCCACACTTCCTTCGGTGTGAGGCCCGGTATAAGGTCATAGCCAATTATATTCCTCCGCTACCTTGCACACCCACCCTTTGTTGCATACCCCGACCCTGGGTCCTCGCCGGTCCTCTTATACCAATTAAGGATAGACCCCGACCACGACAACAGTTTGGGACTCGTTAACCAAACTCCTTCGCCGGTAGCTGCAACCCATCATAGACCACTTACCGTGGGGAATTAGAATGGGATCCCCACCCCACCGCTTTCCCAACCTAGGTCAAGTGTCTACGGTAAGCGCATCCGTTGATGTACGAGAGGTGGAAATACAATTGACTATTCCGTCCCACTCCAGATCTTATGGTTAACACGGGTATTACGGCACAAGAATCACTAGACGACATTTGTTGTTTAATCCTAGATGGATATAAACCCTTGCAATGGAACCTCCACCATATCAACACAATCCATGGTTCCATTGCCACCCACTTAGTCATATTCATAGTTATGAAAATAGTGGTTTTGCTTTTTATGCAATAGTGATAAACATAGTACTTTGCAAGTAATTTGATAAAAATACTCGAATGACATGAGCAAGTGATGAACTTGCCTGAACACTGCAAAGTGTTGCAGTTGGATGGTGTGGACTGACCCTTGTCCTCTATTGGTGAAAAATAGCATCATTGTCCGATAAGGGCAATGGTTAAAGAAGCATTGATGCATGATTCCAGTTTTAGGGTTTGTTCCCCCCTTCCGATGTCGTTATTATTTCATGTGAGAGGTTAATACTAGGAATAACTTAGGGATACTCTATTTAGGGTAAAATACAACCTTGAAATGTTGACAAGGTGTTTTTAAAGTCCAAAAGAATTTATGGACTTTTTTTCATTATTAAAAATAAAATGTGTGATTTAAATGATTATTTAAATCCTCAAATTTGAACTTATGCTTGTTTAACTTCAAAAATTCTATGTCATATTTTATGATGATAGAGATTTTTATACTGAGTGGTTTTCATATTTTTAATTATTTTTTTAGAGCTATAAAACATTTACTATTGATTTTCAAAGTTTCAGCATTTTTATGTATTTGTGAAATGACACAATTGCCCCTGGGCCCACATGTCAGTGTGGCCCAGCGGGTTGGGTTAGACCAGCTCGGGTCCAACCGACCCGAGCGGTCGCTCACTCTCTCCTCCTCGCGCCGCTTCGACGAAACCCTAATCCCCTCTCTCTGGCGACCTGCGTTGCCTTCACCGTCGCCGCACGATTCCGGCGAGCTCCGCCGGACTTGGCCCTCGCCGTGGGGCGCAATCGACTTGCCTCATGACGGCGCGTCGATTTGTCCGCGTCGATCTGGAGCAAGTGCTGCTCCCGCTCGTCCTCGACCCCCATCGCCATGGCTAGGGTTACGGGATCCGCGCGATCCCGCTGCTCCCAGAGCTCCTGGCGTGATGGCGCCGCCGTGGCTTCGCCGCCGTGGTGCGGGTGGTGCTGTGGTGCCGCCATGGCTTAGCTTGGCCTGGCGCCACCGTGGCCGCCATGGCTGCGTCGGTCTGCTCGTCCCCGGGTAAGTGCGCCTCCCTTCTTTCCATCTCCTGTGCATGTTCTTCTACCTCCTCTAGCTCTGGCCATGGCGTGTCTCTTTGTGCAGAGATGCTCGCCATGCCGATGCTCTACTGTTGTGCTTTGCTAGCCTGCTCGTGAGCTGATGTGCCCTACTGCTGCGCCATGCTGCTGCTGTGTATTTGCTGGCCATGGCCATTGCTTTTGTGACCATGCCCATGCTTGTGCTGCTGCTCTTCTCTTCCTAGCTTATGCGCGTGTGCTCACCCTGCTGTTACGTATTCCTACTTTGATTACTCTCTCTGTACACTCTTGTGGTTGTGCATGCTATTATCTATCTAGATGCTTATCTGAGCATTCCTAGCCATTGTTGTTGCTTGCTTGCTTGTGCTATGCTATGCCCTGGCCCCTCTGGCTTACTACTGTGAGTAGTTCTTGCTTGAAGCAAGTGCTAGTGCTCCTGGTGTGCCATCCCCTGTGCTATGATTCATAGAAACTCCCTGTGGAGCATGATTGCTACTGGTTAGTTCCATCCCTGGATGGCTTGCTTCTGGATATGCTTGATTTGATTATCTGTGATATAATGGTTGATTAACTGTGGCTATTTCATTTATATGGTTCATGAATTGATGTCAGTGATGTGTGCTATTCATGTCTAGCTTGATCTAGTGGTACATCATGTATTTGATGTGCTTCTGGATACAATTATAAATCATTTATTTGATTATCTGTGAAGTAATTGTTGATGAATTGGTGCTGTGTAAGTCATATGATTCATGAATTGGTGCTAGGTTGGCTCTGGCCTGTACTTGCATGCATTGTTAGGCCCTGATGATCATATGATCTTCAGTGCTTGGTAATTTTCTGCTGTCCTATGGCTTGTGGGGCACTCAAGCCTGTGCTGGTGCATGCTCTTGCTTACCCCAGCACCTGATGTTGCTTGCAGTGATCATCTAGATCATTTGCAAGGGTCTGGTGCACTGTGTAATTATGCATCTCATTTATCTGTGTAGTTTAACTTGATTGAATAGATAATCGAGATGAACTGCTGAGCAGTAATGATCTCATGGATGGATGTGATGTAGCTAGAGGGATGCCAATCACTGATTGGGTACCCTAGCTCATGCTGAACCCTCTTGGGTTATGATGTTGTGGCTTAGTGAGTGTTCTGATGGGGTTTGAGGTAGCCCTGACAGCCTTTGTGATGTCCAAGGGTGGCTCCCCTTTACTGTGGCTGTTGTTGTGACTCTCTCATGCTATCTGGTTGATCCATGACTGGATTACCAGTGGATTTTGATGTTGAAAACAAAATAGACATCTAAATGTCTATATTCTGATGGTATAACTAGCTGTATGGTGCTAGGTGAGTTTGGATGGCTAGTTAGGAATTAATCCATGTTGGATTTCTCTGGTAGTGTCACCATACTGACATACCAATGTTCCCTTGGTGATTTCCTTCTGGCTGATCTTCAGTTTGCTTGCACCAAATGGCTTAGTAGCCAGATGATGATACAAACTGGGTATTCTACCCATTTTGGCTCTTTGTGACATATGCAGATGCTTATTTATGAGCAAACCAAGGTTTTGCTCAGGTTGATTTGATTTATACCTCACTCCAGCTCCTAGATGGTTTTGTTGTTGTAGAGGATTGCTTCTATGTTGATCTTATGCTTGCCCTGCTCCTCCTTGCAAGCCTGTGATGCTTGAGTTGGTTCTGTGGTGATTTTGGACAGGTTGAACATCAGTGCTGTTCTTCCTGTTCTTGTGTTCTTGCTATCTGGTGACTTACCAAGTTGCTTGTCGATGGATGAAGCTAGGGTTGACTGTGGAAGTTTTTATACCTCCCCTTCTTTGCCCTCCTGGTCGACAGCTTGGCCTGGCAAGCATGTGATGACTCACTGGCCTGTGTGTGCTGTTGGGCATGCACACTGCCTGGTGAGTTGTTTGGTTGTGTGTGTGTAGTCTTGCTTGGAACTTGGGTTGAGAGTAGATTAGCTCGGCAGAGTTGATCATATCTGCTCAACACACCATTTATTTTCTAACCTGCCAAGTGGCTTTGCCACTTGGCATAACACTTGCTTTTCTTTGTTGTGTGCAGGTTTCCAAATGATGATCAAATGAAGATGAAGATCATCAAGCTCAAGCTTAAATGAAGATTAGCTTGTAGTTTTAGGATAGAATATGACATTGTACTTTTCTTTTCTTTTATTTTCTTTTTCTATTTTGCCAATTCTTGTAATGTGTTGTAATATTCATTTATTTCAATTGTGAATATTGTAAAGACAATGTATATTGTGTGTTAATCAATAAAGCTCAAGGTTTTCTCTAAGGAGCTTTTCTTATTATTTGTATTGTTCATAATGTGTATTATTTATAATTTACTTAATGAATTTCCTCACAATTGAATTATGGGGTATTTATTTAATGTTTGAATTTGAAATTCAAATTCCACTTAGGTTTGAATTCAATCATGCAACTTAAAATTGAATTCAATCATGCAACTTAAGTTTGTAGTGCAGTATCCCTTCTCTCTTCTCAAAACCCTAATTTAGTTGAATCAGGAACAAGTTTGTCGCACTCTCGCAACCCTAACCATGTAAGGTGCCGAGAGAGAAACTTGTCCCCCTTCGATGCAGTTTTGTTTTAAAAGCGCGAAATTTTCCCAGAATTTACGATGCAATGCACATCCCTTTCTAAAATCTACCCCTCGATCGTCTCTAAACCTGGGACATTACAGCCTTTCCCCCTTAAAGAAAACTTCGTCCCAAAGTTGTGGTTGTAATACCTGAAGAGCTCGGGGTATGTTTTCCTAGGGTCTTCTTCCTTTTCCCAGGTGGCTTCCCTCTCGGGGTGATGCTTCCATTGTATCTTGCAGTACTTAATGGCTCGATTTCTGAGTTGTTTCCAGCTCTCCTCGAGAATCTTTGCTGGCTTCTCGATGTATGTCAAATCTGGTTGTAACTCGAGCTCATCATGTGATACTGGCTCATCTGGGGTCTTTAAACACTTCCTGAGTTGTGACACATGGAATACGTTGTGAACTTGGGCTAACCATCCCGGTAGATCCAATTCAAAGGCTAATCCTCGGTTTTGGCTCAGTATCTTGAAAGGTCCGATGTATCTAGGGCTTAACTTTCCCTTTACTCCAAATCTCTGGAGACCTTTCATCGCACTCACCTTGAGATATACCATGTCTCCAACTTGTGGCTCCCATGTCCTTCTCTTCTGATCGACATAACTCTTCTGTCGACTCTGGGCTATCTTCAACCTATCTCTTATAATGTCAATGATCTGTTGCTTTTCCTTGACATAATCAGGATTGAACTCCTTGCTTGATCCTGCCTCATACCAACATATCGGTGATCTACACTTCCTTCCATACAGAGCTTCGAATGGTGCCATCTTGATGCTGCTTTGATAGCTATTGTTGTAGGAAAACTCTGCTAGTGGTAAGTGTTCTTCCCATGATCCTCCGAAGTCTAGGGCACAAGCCCTAAGCATATCCTCTAGGATCTGGTTGGTTCTCTCTGTTTGTCCACCTGTCTGAGGATGATAGGCGGTACTTGATGTCTACGTTCCCCCTCCTTTCCTGTAGACAGTGTTGGGCCTCCAAGTGCAGAGGTTTGTAGAACAGCAGCAAGTTTCCCTTAAGTGGATACCCAAGGTTTATCGAACTCAGGGAGGAAGAGGTCAAAGATATCCCTCTCATGCAACCTCGTAACCACAAAGCAAGAAGTCTCTTGTGTCCCCAACACACCAAATAGGTGCACTAGTTCGGCGAAGAGATAGTGAAATACAGGTGGTATAAATAAGTGTGAGCGAGTAGCAACGGTGCCGAGAAAAGTGCTTGGCGTGTAGTTGATGGTGGTGGTATCGCAGCGGTAGTAACGTAGTAAAACGAGTAACAAGCGGTAGTAACTCAGCGGTAGTAACGCAGCGGTAGTAAACAAGCGGTAGTAACTCAGCGGTATTTAGGAACAAGGCCTAGGGATTACACTTTCACTAGTGGACACTCTCAACATTGATCACGTAACGAGAATAGATAAATGCATACTCTACACTTTTGTTGGATGATGAACACATTGCGTAGGATTACACGAACCCTCAATGCCGGAGTTAACAAGCTCCACAATAATACTCATGTTTAAGTAACCTTTAGTGTAAGATAGATCAACGCTACTAAACCAAGTACTAGCATAGCATGCACACTGTCACCTTCATGCATATGTAGGAGGAATAGATCACATCAATATATCATAGCAATAGTTAACTCCATAATCTACAAGAGATCATGATCATAGCATAAACCAAGTACTAACACGGTGCACGCACTTGTCACCTTTACACACGTGCGGGAGGAATAGAACTACTTTAATAACATCACTAGAGTAGCACATAGATAGTAGTGATACAAACTCATATGAATCTCAATGAGATCATTGTATTGAAGTACATGGAAGAGAGATGAACCACATAGCTACCGGTACAGCCCCGAGCCTCGATGGAGAACTACTCCCTCCTCATGGGAGCAGCAGCGGTGATGAAGATGGCGGTGGAGATGGCAGCGGTGTCGATGGAGAAGCCTTCCGGGGCACTTCCCCGCTCCGGCAGCGTGCCGGAACAGAGATCCTGTCCCCCGGATCTTGGCTTCGCGATGGCGGCGGCTCCGGCAGGTTTACGTGGGTTTCGTCAATTGGTATCGGGTTTTCGATCCAGGGGCTTTATATAGGCGAAGAGGCGGCGCAGGAGGGCTGACGGGGGGCCACACCATAGGGCGGCGCGGCCCCCCTCGGCCGCGCCGGCCTAGGGTTTGGTGGCCCTGTGGCCCCCCTCCGGTCCTTCCCGGGTGTTCGGATGCTTCCGATGAAAATAGGAACTTTGGCGTTGATTTCGTCCGATTCGAGAATATTTCGTTACTAGGATTTCTGAAACCAAAAACAGCGTGAAAACGAGAGCGGCACTTCGGCATCTTGTTAATAGGTTAGTTCCGAGAAAATGCACGAATATGACATAAAGTGTGCATATAACATGTAGATAACATCAATAATGTGGCATGGAACACAAGAAATTATCGATACGTTGGAGACGTATCAGCATCCCCAAGCTTAGTTCTGCTCGTCCCGAGCAGGTAAAACGATAACAAAGATAATTTCTGGAGTGACATGCCATCATAAACTTGATCATACTATTTGTACAGCATATGTAGTGAATGCAGCGATCAAAACAATGTGTATGACATGAGTAAACAAGTGAATCATAAAGCAAAGACTTTTCATGAATAGCACTTCAAGACAAACATCAATAAGTCTTGCATAAGAGTTAACTCATAAAGCAATAATTCAAAGTAAAGGTATTGAAGCAACACAAAGAAGATTAAGTTTCAGCGGTTGCTTTCAACTTGTAACATGTATATCTCATGGATAATTGTCAATGCAAAGCAATATAACAAATGCAATATGCAAATATGTAAGAATCAATGCACGAGTTCACACAAATGTTTGCTTCTTGAGGTGGAGAGAAATAGGTGAACTGACTCAACAATAAAAGTAAAAGAATGGTCCTCATAGAGAAAAAACATCGATTGCTATATTTGTGCTAGAGCTTTGATTTTGAAAACATAAAGAGAGCATAAAAAATAAAGTTTTGAGAGGTGTATGTTGTTGTCAACGAATGGTAGCGGGTACTCTAACCCCCTTGCCAGACAAACCTTCAAAGAGCGGCTCCCATTTTATTTTATTTTTGGATGGCACTCCTTCCAACCTTTCTTTCACAAACCATGGCTACCCGAATCCTCGGGTGCCCGCTAACAATCTCATACCATGAAGGAGTACCTTTTTATTTTAGTTTTATTATGATGACACTCCTCCCAACCTTTGCTTACACAAGCCATGGCTAACCGAATCCTTCGGGTGCCGTCCAACAATCACATACCATGGAGGAGTGTCTATTTTTGGTTAATTAATTTGGGACTAGGAATCCCATTGCCAGCTCTTTTTGCAAAATTATTGGATAAGCGGATGAAGCCACTAGTCCATTGGTGAAAGTTGCCCAACAAGATTGAAAGATAAACACCACATACTTCCTCATGAGCTATAAAACATTGACACAAATAAGAGGTAATAAATTTTGAATTGTTTAAAGGTAGCACTCAAGCAATTTACTTTGGAATGGCGGGAAATACCATGTAGTAGGTAGGTATGGTGGACACAAATGGCATAGTGTTGGCTCAAGTATTTGGATGCATGAGAAGTATTCCCTCTCGATACAAGGCTTAGGCTAGCAAGGTTGTTTGAAGCAAACACAAGGATGAACTAGTACAGCAAAACTCACATAAAAGACATATTACAAGTATTATAAGACTATACATCGTCTTCCTTGTTGTTCAAACACCTTACTAGAAATTATCTAGACCTTAGAGAGACCAATTATGCAAACCAAATTTTAGCATGCTCTATGTATTCTTCACTAATAGGTGCAAAGTATATGATGCAAGAGCTTAAACATGAGCACAACAATTGTCAAGTATCACATTACCCAAGACATTATAGCAATTAGTACATGTATCATTTTCCAATTCCAACCATATAACAATTTAACGAAGAGGAAACTTCGCCATGAATATTATGAGCTAAGAACACATGTGTTCATACGAACCAGCGGAGCGTGTCTCTCTCCCACACAAGCATGATGTAATCCAATTTATTCAAACAAAAACAAAAACAAAAGCACACAGACGCTCCAAGTAAAGCACATAAGATGTGGCCGAATAAAAATGTAGTTTCAAGAGAAGGAACTCGATAATGTTTCGATGAAGAAGGGGATGCCTTGGGCATCCCCAAGCTTAGACGCTTGAGTCTTCTTGATATATGCAGGGATGAACCACCGAGGCATCCCCAAGCTTAGACTTTTCACTCTTCTTGATCGTAGTATATCATCCTCCTCTCTTGACCCTTGAAAACTTCCTCCACACCAAACTCGAAACAACTCATTAGAGGGTTAGTGCACAATATAAATTGACATATTCAGAGGTGACACAATCATTCTTAACACTTCTGGACATTGCATAAAGCTACTGGACATTAATGGATCAAAGAAATTCATCCAACATAGCAAAAGAGGCAATGCGAAATAAAAGGCAGAATCTGTCAAAACAGAACAGTCCGTAAAGATGGATTTTATTAGGCCACCAGACTTGCTCAAATGAAAATGCTCAAATTGAATGAAAGTTGCGTACATATCTGAGGATCATGCACGTAAATTGGCATAATTTTCTGAGCTTCCTGCAGGGCAGTGGGCTCAGATTCGTGACAGCAAAGAAATCTGGAACTGCGCAGTAATCCAAATCTAGTACTTACTTTTCTATCAAAGACTTTACTTGGCACAACAAAACACAAAACTAAGATAAGGAGAGGTTGCTACAGTAGTAAACAACTTCCAAGACACAAATATAAAACAAAGTACTGTAGCAAAATAACACATGGGTTATCTCCCAAGAAGTTCTTTCTTTTTAGCCGTTAAGATGGGCTCAGCAGTTTTAATGATGCACTCGCAAGAAATTGTATTCGGAGCAAAAGAGAGCATCAAGAGACAAATTCAAAACACATTTAAGTCTAACATGCTTCCTATGCATAGGAATCTTGTAAATAAACAAGTTCATGAAGAGCAAAGTAACAAGCATAGGAAGATAAAACAAGTGTAGCTTCAAAAATTTCAGCACATAGAGAGGCATTTTAGTAACATGAAAATTTCTACAACCATATTTTCCTCTCTCATAATAACTTTCAGTAGCATCATGAGCAAACTCAACAATATAACTATCACATAAAGCATTCTTATCATGAGTCTCATGCATAAAATTATTACTACTCCCAACATAAGCATAATCAATTTTATTCGTTGTAGTGGGAGCAAATTCAACAAAGTAGCTATCATTATTATTCTCATCATCAAATATAGGAGGCATATTGTAATCATAATCAAATTCACTCTCCATAGTAGGTGGCACCAAAAGACCACTATCATTATAATCATCATAAATAGGAGGCAGAGTATCATCAAAGAAAATTTTCTCCTCAATGCTTGGGGGACTAAAAATATCATGAAAACCAGCTTCCCCAAGCTTAGAACTTTCTATATTATTATCAACAATGGTGTTCAAAGCGTTCATACCAATATTACTACCAGCATGCAAAGAAGATTTCATAGGTTTTTTAATTTTCGCATCAAACAATCCATGTTTTAAATCAGGAAATAGAATAAGAAGCTCACTCTTGTACATTATGCCAAACTAGTGTAAACAAGAAACAACAAGATGCAATTGCAGGATCTAAAGGAAATAGCTTTGAGCACACACACAACGGCGCTGGAAAAATACTTTACCTGAGACCGTAGTATGAGAGCCTTTTTACCTTTCCTCCCCGGCAACGGCGCCAGAAAAGTGCTTGATGTCTACGTTCCCCCTCCTTCCCTGTAGACAGTGTTGGGCCTCCAAGTGCAGAGGTTTGTAGAACAGCAGCAAGTTTCCCTTAAGTGGATACCCAAGGTTTATCGAACTCAGGGAGGAAGAGGTCAAAGATATCCCTCTCATGCAACCCTGTAACCACAAAGCAAGAAGTCTCTTGTGTCCCCAACACACCAAATAGGTGCACTAGTTCGGCGAAGAGATAGTGAAATACAGGTGGTATAAATAAGTGTGAGCAGTAGCAACGGTGCCAGAAAAGTGCTTGGCGTGTAGTTGATGGTGGTGGTATCGCAGCAGTAGTAACGTAGTAAAACAGTAACAAGCAGTAGTAACTCAGCAGTAGTAACGCAGCAGTAGTAAACAAGCAGTAGTAACTCAGCAGTATTTAGGAACAAGGCCTAGGGATTACACTTTCACTAGTGGACACTCTCAACATTGATCACGTAACAGAATAGATAAATGCATACTCTACACTTTTGTTGGATGATGAACACATTGCGTAGGATTACACGAACCCTCAATGCCGGAGTTAACAAGCTCCACAATAATACTCATGTTTAAGTAACCTTTAGTGTAAGATAGATCAACGCTACTAAACCAAGTACTAGCATAGCATGCACACCGTCACCTTCATGCATATGTAGGAGGAATAGATCACATCAATATATCATACCAACAGTTAACTCCATAATCTACAAGAGATCATGATCATAGCATAAACCAAGTACTAACACGGTGCACGCATCTGTCACCTTTACACACGTGCGGGAGGAATAGAACTACTTTAATAACATCACTAGAGTAGCACATAGATAGTAGTGATACAAACTCATATGAATCTCAATGAGATCATTGTATTGAAGTACATGGAAGAGAGATGAACCACATAGCTACCGGTACAGCCCCGAGCCTCGATGGAGAACTACTCCCTCCTCATGGGAGCAACGAGCGGTGATGAAGATGGCGGTGGAGATGGCAGCGGTGTCGATGGAGAAGCCTTCCGGGGGCACTTCCCCGCTCCGGCAGCGTGCCGGAACAGAGATCCTGTCCCCCAGATCTTGGCTTCGCGATGGCGGCGGCTCTGGAGGGTTTCGTGGGTTTCGTCAATTGGTATCGGGTTTTCCGATCCAGGGGCTTTATATAGGCGAAGAGGCGGCGCGAGAGGGCTGACGGGGGGCCACACCATAGGGCGGCGCGGCCCCTCTCGGCCGCGCCAGCCCTAGGGTTTGGTGGCCCTGTGGCCCCCCTCCGGTCCTTCCCGGTGTTCGGATGCTTCCGATGAAAATAGGAACTTTGGCGTTGATTTCGTCCGATTCCGAGAATATTTCGTTACTAGGATTTCTGAAACCAAAAACAGCGAGAAAACGAGAACCGGCACTTCGGCATCTTGTTAATAGGTTAGTTCCAGAAAATGCACGAATATGACATAAAGTGTGCATATAACATGTAGATAACATCAATAATGTGGCATGGAACACAAGAAATTATCGATACGTTGGAGACGTATCAGTACTGTAGTCTAACTTGGATCCTAAAGCTTCATGAAGTTGCTTCCAAAATGCTGATGTGAACACTGATCCTCGATCTGACACGATCTTTTTGGGCACTCCATGTTTACTCACGATCTCTTTGATGTAAAGATCGATGAGTTTTTCTCCTTTATCCTGCTGATTTACCGCTAGGAAGTGTGCACTTTTCGTCAACCGGTCCACGGTTACCCATATCATATCCTTCTTTTTATTTGTCATGGGTAGTCCGGTGATGAAATCCATTCCTATCTCCTCCCATTTCCATTCTGGGATTGGTAAAGGTTGTAACTTTCCTGCCGGACTTTGATGTTCAGCCTTCACTCTTTGGCAGGTATGGCATTCCGCCACGTATTGTGCTATCTCTCTCTTCATATTATTCCACCAGAATAACTCCTTGAGATCCATGTACATCTTTGTACTTCCCGGATGTATGCAATATGGTGTTTGATGGGCTTCCTGAAGTATTACTTCCTTGATCTCAGCAATCTCTGGAACGCAAATCCTCTTCTGAAACCATAGTGATCCTGATTCTCCTCGGTGGAATTCTGATGGTCTACCTTCATCAATCCTTCTCATCTCCTCTACACTGAATGGATCGTCCAATTGACCCATTATTATCTCATTCTTTAAGTTAACATTTAGCTCATCGGCTACTTGTAAAGCCGATAATCCTTCATGAGCTTCTTTCTCCCAAAGTTGTATTTGGGCTTGGCTTATTTCCTTCCTCAACTCCGGTGATAACTCTTGTTCCACTCCTCCAATACTCTTCCTACTCAAAGCATCTGCTACAACATTAGCCTTTCCTGGAGTATAGTTGATGGTCAAATCATAATCCTTGATTAGTTCGAGCCATATTTTCTGCCTCATATTGAGTTCCTTCTGAGTGAAGAAGTACTTGAGACTCTTATGATCCGTATAGAGCTCACATTTGGCTCCATAGAGAAAGTGTCTCCAAGTTTTAAGTGCAAATACGACTGCTGCTAATTCCAAGTCATGTGTTGGGTAATTTACTTCATGGGGTCTGAGTTGCCTCGATCCATAAGATATCACTTTCCGATCCTGCATGAGTACGCAACCCAATCCATGTTTGGATGTGTCACAGTACACGGTATAATCCTTGCCAACTTCCAGAACTGCTAACACCCGTGTTGTGGTGAGTTTCTCTTTCAGAGTTTGAAAACTCTTATCACACTCCTCCGACCACACGAATGGTGTGTTCTTTCTTAACAGCTTCGTCATTGGTCCTGCTATCTTGGAGAATCCTTCAATGAATCTCCGATAGTATCCTGCCATTCCTAGGAATCCTCGGATTTCTTTGACAGTCTTTGGTGCTTCCCAGTCTAAAACTGCTGCTACTTTACTTGGGTTAACAACTATTCCATCTTTGCTAATGACATGACCAAGAAATTCTACTTGATCTAGCCAAACTTCACACTTGCTGAACTTGGCATAGAGTTGATGTTCTCTTAGTGTTTGCAACACTATCCTTAGATGTTCAGCATGTTCAGCTTTATCCTTGGAGTATATCAAGATATCATCGATGAATACGATGACAAACTTGTCTAGACATGGCATGAAGATCTTATTCATAAGATTCATGAAAATTGTTGGGGCATTGGTTAATCCAAAAGGTACTACTAGATATTCATGATGTCCGTACCTCGAGACAAAGGCTGTTTTCGGAACGTCTTCCTTCTTGATCTTTATTTGATGATAACCGGACCTTAGATCAATCTTGGAAAAGACTCCCGCGCCTCTAACTTGATCAAATAGATCTTGTATTCTAGGAAGTGGGTACTTGTTCTTGATAGTAACATTGTTCAAATTCATGTAGTCTCCGCACATCCTTCTGCCTCCATCTCTTTTATCCACGAAGATAACAGGTGATCCCCATGGTGAGATACTCTCCTGTATGAATCCTTTCTGTTCTAAGTCATCCAATTGCTCTTTAAGTTCTTTCAACTCCTTAGGCCCCATATTGTATGGTGCTTTAGCAATCGGAGTTGTTCCTGGAATTAGGTCAATAGTAAATTCTATCTCCCTATCTGGTGGCATTCCCAGTAATTCCTTAGGAAAAACATCCTGGAATTCATTTACTACAGGTATATCCTCCAATTTCACTTCCTTCATGCTATTCAACTGTAGCTCTACTTCAATCTGTGTATGCTTGTCTCCTTGGTAGATCATTCTACTTCCATCGGGGCTTTTCAAAGACACGGTCTTGTTCACACGATCGATCAATGCTCCATTAGCCTCTAACCAGTTCATACCAAGAATGACATCAATGTCCTTCATTGGTAAAATAAACAGGTCTGCGTCAAACGCGCATTTATTGATCATAATGACTTGTCGTTGTTTGGTATGGGTTACTACTATCGTTCCCCCCGCGGAAAGTATGGTTATGGGTGTATCTAACTTAGTGCAACTAATCCCATGTTTGATAATGAATTGTTGAGAAATGAATGATGTAGTTGCACCAGTATCAAAAAGTACTTTGCCAGGATGAGTAAGTATCTGGAGCGTACCTATCACTGCATGATCGGAGTTAACCACCTCCTCCAAGCTGGTGCAGTTTAACTTGCCGAAGGGTTTCTTGTTCTTCCAGTTCCCTCCGGTGTTTCCTCCTCGGCTTCCTCCTCCTCAAGACTGGCCTCCTCCAGTATTTCTCTTGGGGCAGTCCTTCAGCATGTGCCCCTCCTGACGACACCCAAAGCATATAATTCTGGGCTTCTTGCAATCTTTCGCGACATGTCCTTTAAATCCACAGTTATGGCAAATAATCTGGTTTGCTGACTGGAATCCTTGGTTTCTCCTGTTGTTGTTGCTGTTGTTGTACCTCGGCTTGAAACTCAAGCTGGTATTGGGCTTGTTACTAACATACCTCTTGGGCTCAAATTTAGCCTTCTTCCTCTTCTCCTCCTGCAGCTGTTTGAAATCATCTTCAAGAGTGATGGCTGCATCCACCAACTCTTGGAACTCTGTCGCTCTCATCATTCTGAGCTGAACCTTGAACTGGGGATTCAATGCCCGCATGAACCTCTTCTTCTTTTTGTTCTCGGTGTTGACCTCCTCAACAGCATACCGAGATAACTTCGAAAACTCCGTGACATAAGTCAGGATGGCCTTATCCTTCTGCTAGAGACTTTCAAATTCTCGACGCTTCAACTCCACAATGCTTTCAGAGACATTGGATTCCCTGAACTTCCTCTTAAACTCCTCCCAAGTGAATACCTTCTCAGCCGGATATACGGCTACTATATTATCCCACCATGATGCGGCGGGTCCACACAACAGGTGTGTTGCATATCTGACCTTCTCCAGGTCATTGCATCCAACGGTGTTGAGCTTTCGCTCCGTGTCCATTAGCCAATCCTCTGCGTCCATTGGTTCTGGCGCGTATGCGAAGGATATAGGCTTTGTGTTCTGGAAGTCTGACAGAGTGACTCCCTGATTGTCAGGTCTCTCCACCTTGTTCTGTTGAAGCAGCTCCTGGAAGAACTTGTTTTGCTGCTCCAACGTTATACGTTGCCTTTCCTCCAACATTTGCATGTATTGGAGGAAGTTCTGCTGCGTCATGGGTGGTGGTGGTGGTGGAAACTGGTTTCTGGCTGCTTCATCAGCCTCTTCCTTCTGCTTGGCTTCGCGCTCCATGCGCTGTGCTTCACTCTCCTCACCTACCGGTCCCGACATATTCCCCCTAGTTCTGCAACACAGAGTGGTACTCATAGTTACTCCATGCGCAAGTTTTCTGAGCTCAACTTTGTGCACAGAACTAGTCACGCAATGGAAATCAAGAAGAAAATCCTAATCATACAAAACATATACCATGTATATACATACTTAAGTGGTCTTATTACAATACTCAGTGACGATGTGAGTATGCAAACTCACTTATTGAAGTATATGTACAAATTTCTACAAATATTACACACTACAATACATGTGGTACTTTTGTATTGTAGTCTCGCCTCCCTTGGTGGTCTCTAGTCGCGCTTCACTCCCGGTACATCCCAGGCTTCCATCCGGTCGAACGTGTAGTCCTCCTGACCGAATCTGGAACATAAGGTCTTCCCGTCGTCTGGTAGTCGGAATCAGAGGATGATCCCAGGGAGAAATCTGTGTTCATGAACTGGTCATTCAGTGCATCATAATCCACCCATCGGGTGTACTCCCCTGTGACTCCGCCATAGGTATATCCACCATCTGTATCCGACTCGATCAGTATCGGATACCCTTCTTCGTCTCCCTGATACGTCTCCGACGTATCGATAATTTCTTATGTTCTATGCCATATTATTGATGATACCTACATGTTTTATGCACACTTTATGTCATATTAGTGCAATTTCTGGAACTAACCTATTAACAAGATGCCGAAGTGCCGGTTCCTGTTTTCGCTGTTTTTGGTTTCAGAAATCCTAGTAACGAAATATTCTCGGAATTGGACGAAACGAAGACCCGGGGCCCTATTTTTCCACGGAGCTTCCGGAAGACCGAAGAACACACGAAGTGGGGCCACGAGGTGGCCAGGCTATAGGGCGGCGCGGCCCAAGCCCTGGCCGCGCCGACCTATAAGCGTGGGCCCCTCCCGACGCCCCTTGACCTGCCCTTCCGCCTACTTAAAGCCTCCGTCGCGAAACCCCGATGCGAAAAACCACGATACGGAAAACCTTGCGAGACGCCGTCGCCGCCGATCCCATCTCGGGGGATTACGGAGATCTCCTCCGGCACCCTGCCGGAGAGGGGATTCATCTCCCGGAGGACTCTACACCGCCATGGTCGCCTCCGGAGTGATGAGTGAGTAGTTCACCCCTGGACTATGGGTCCATAGCGAGTAGCTAGATGGTTGTCTTCTCCTCATTGTGCTTCATTGTTGGATCTTGTGAGCTGCCTAACATGATCAAGATCATCTATCTGTAATTCTATATGTTGTGTTTGTCGGGATCCGATGGATAGAGAATACCATGTCATGTTAATTATCAAGTTATTATACATGTGTTGTTTATGATCTTGCATGCTCTCCGTTTCTAGTAGAGGCTCTGGCCAAGTTTTTACTTTTAACTCCAAGAGGGAGTACTTATGCTCGATAGTGGGTTCATGCCCGCATTGACACCGGGACGATGTGATGAAAGTTCTAAGGTTGTGTTGTGCTTGTTGCCACTAGGGATAAAACATTGGCGCTATGTCCGAGGATGTAGTTTTTGATTACATTACGCACCATACTTAATGCAATTGTCTGTTGCTAGCAACTTAATACTGGAGGGGGTTCGGATGATAACCTGAAGGTGGACTTTTTAGGCATAGATGCAGTTGGATGGCGGTCTATGTACTTTGTCGTAATGCCCAATTAAATCTCACTATACTTATCATGTCATGTATGTGCATTGTTATGCCCTCTCTATTTGTCAATTGCCCGATTGTAATTTGTTCACCCAACATGCTTTTATCTTATGGGAGAGACACCTCTAGTGAACTGTGGACCCCGGTCCATTCTTTAATACTCGAAATACAAATCTGCTGCAATACTTGTTTTACTTGTTTTCTCTGCAAACAATCATCTTCCACACAATACGGTTAATCCTTTGTTACAGCAAGCCGGTGAGATTGACAACCTCACTGTTTCGTTGGGGCAAAGTACTTTGGTTGTGTTGTGCAGGTTCCACGTTGGCGCCGGAATCTCTGGTGTTGCGCCGCACTACATCTCGCCGCCATCAACCTTCAACGTGCTTCTTGGCTCCTCCTGGTTCGATAAACCTTGGTTTCTTTCTGAGGGAAAACTTGCTGCTGTGCGCATCATACCTTCCTCTTGGGGTTGCCCAACGAACGTGTGAAATACACGCCATCACTCCCCTATTACCCTGATAGTTGTGGTTCTGGGTTGTGGCGTCCTCATTCATCTCAGGATTATATCTAAATGAATCACTATGGGTTCCAGTATCTGATCCCCAATGCCAAACCGTGGAGTTTTCTATAGGAGTCACGGAACGCTGATTGTTTCCGGATTCCTCTCCACCCTCATAACCTCCATGGGAACTTCTAGGAAAGTACCTAGGGGTAATGGGTGTGGTTTGTTGTTCAGGATGGTCAATACTAATGTAATCACCAGCTGAATAAACTAGTGTGTGAACCTCATTCTCCATTGGTTCCTTCCCCTTAGTCTCCTCCTTGTGCTCAGTGAACTCTTCCAGCATTGTATCAATCGCTCCCGACAAATGTCGGTTCAACTGAAAGAACAATGACAGTAGGTTGCGGCTGTTATCCATGTACTTAGCGGCTTCTGCTGGTTTGCGTTTTGCAAATTTGAAGTGGTTAAGCATAGGATCATCTTCCTCTTCCATATGAGGAATGTGTGAGAATTCGGAACCCATAAGCTCTTTCGTCTTATGCTCCCGAATATCAGTGATGGATCTCATAATGGCTATGTGGTAGGCTGTGTTGATAGTTCTAGCCTCGCCTGCTAGCATCACTACGCTCATTCCTAGGGATTCTGGAAGTCTTAGCCCTACCCTACACTTCGCCAATATTGGTCCGTCATAGTACCAGTATTTCATTACTTGGATTTGGGGATGATGTCTACGGGAGCTTCTATTCTTGTAGACAGTGTTGGGCCTCCAAGAGCAGAGGTTTGTAGAACAGCAGCAAGTTTCCCTTAAGTGGATCACCCAAGGTTTATCGAACTCAGGGAGGAAGAGGTCAAAGATATCCCTCTCATGCAACCCTGCAACCACAAAGCAAGAAGTCTCTTGTGTCCCCAACACACCTAATAGGTGCACTAGTTCGGCGAAGAGATAGTGAAATACAGGTGGTATAAATAAGTATGAGCAAGTGGCAACGGCACCGGAAAAGTGCTTTGCCCGGGACGAGTAAACAAGCAGTAGTAACGCAGCAGTAGTAACGCAGTAAAACAAGTAAACAAGCAGCGATAGCGATATTTAGGAACAAGGCCTAGGGAATAGACTTTCATTAGTGGACACTCTCAACTTTGATCACATAACAGTAATAGATAGATGCATACTCTACACTCTTTTGTTGGATGATGAACACCATTGCGTAGGATTACACGAACCCTCAATGCCGGAGTTAACAAGCTCCACAATTCAATGTTCATATTTAAATAACCTTAGAGTGCATGAAAGATCAACACGACTAAACCAAGTACTAACATAGCATGCACACTCGTCACCTTCACACTATGTAGGAGGAATAGATCACATCAATACCATCATAGCAATAGTTAACTTCATAATCTACAAGAGATCACAATCATAGCCTACGCCAAGTACTAACACGGATGCACACACCGTCACCATTACACCGTGCGGGAGGAATAAACTACTTTAATAACATCACTAGAGTAGCACATAGATAAATTGTGATACAAAACACATTGCAATCATAAAGAGATATAAATAAGCACTTCACTACGCCATTCATAACGAGTGAATAAGTATTCCGTGAAATATAGCCTAAGAGACCCACACGGTGCACACACCTGTCACCTTTACACACGTGGGACAAGGAGTCTCCGGAGATCACATAAGTAAAACCCACTTGACTAGCACAATGACATCTAGATTACAAGCATCATCATATGAATCTCAATCATGTAAGGCAGCTCATGAGATTATTGCATTGAAGCACATAGGAGAGAGATTAACCACATAGATACCGGTACAGCCCCGAGCCTCGATGGAGAACTACTCCCTCCTCATGGGAGACAGCAGCGTTGATGAAGATGGCGGTGGTGTCGATGGAGAAGCCTCCGGGGGCACTTCCCCGTCCCGGCGGCGTGCCGGAACAGAGACTCCTGTCCCCCAGATCTTGGCTTCGCGATGGCGGCGGCTCTGGAAGGTTTCTCGTACCGTGGCTCTTCGTCTCGAAGTTTTAGGTCCAGGGGCTTCATATAGGCGAAGAGGCGGCGTCAGAAGGTCGAAGGGGCGCCGACACTATAGGGGGGCGCGGGCCCCTCTTGGCCGCGCCGGCCTAGGGTTTGGTGGGCCTGTGCCCCCTCTCTGGCGGTTCTCGTGTGTTCTGGATGCTTCCGGGCAAAATAGGAACCTGGGCGTTGATTTCGTCCAATTCCGAGAATATTTCGTTACTAGGATTTCCGAAACCAAAAACAGCGAGAAAACAACAACCGGCCTTTCGGCATCTCGTCAATAGGTTAGCTCCGAAAACGCATAAATATGACATAAAATGTGCATATAACATGTAGATATCATCAATAATGTGGCATGGAACATAAGAAATTATCGATACGTCGGAGACGTATCAGCATCCCCAAGCTTAGTTTCTGCTCGTCCCGAGCAGGTAAACGATAACACATATAATTTCTGGAGTGACATGCCATCATAACCTTGATCATACTATTGTAAACATATATAATGAATGCAGCGATCAAAACAATGGTAATGACATGAGTAAACAAATGAATCATAAAGCAAAGACTTTTCATGAATAGTACTTAAAGACAAGCATCAATAGTCTTGCATAAGAGTTAACTCATAAAGCAATAAATCAAAGTAAAGGTATTGAAGCAACACAAAAGAAGATTAAGTTTCAGCGGTTGCTTTCAACTTGTAACATGTATATCTCATGGATATTGTCAACATAGAGTAATATAACAAGTGCAATATGCAAGTATGTAAGAATCAATGCACAGTTCACACAAGTGTTTGCTTCTTGAGGTGGAGAGAAATAGGTGAACTGACTCAACATAAAAGTAAAAGAATGGTCCTTCAAAGAGGAAAGCATCGATTGCTATATTTCTGCTAGAGCTTTGGTTTTAAAAACATATAAAGAGCAATAAAAGTAAAAATTTGAGAGGTGTTTGTTGTTGTCAACGAATGGTAGTGGGCACTCTAACTACCTCATCAACCAGACTTTCAAGAGCGGCTCCCATGAAGGACGTTATCTCTACCAGCATGGTAGATCATCCCTCTTCTCTTTTGTTTACACATGTACTTTAGTTTCATTATTTATGGATGACACTCCTCCCAACCTTTTGCTTACACAAGCCATGGCTAACCGAATCCTCGGGTGCCTTCCAACAATCACATACCATGAAGGAGTGTCTATTTGCAAAATTAAGTTGCTTACTGATGAATCAGAGGAAAACATGTGAAGAGAATTATTAATGAAAGTTAATTAATTGGGGCTGGGAACCCCATTGCCAGCTCTTTTTGCAAAATTATTGGATAAGCGGATGTGCCACTAGTCCATTGTGAAAGTCTGTCAAAAGTAAATGACAAGATCAAAAGATAAAACACCACATACTTCCTCATGAGCTATAAAACATTGACACAAATCAGAGGTGATAAATTTTGAATTACTTAAAGGTAGCACTCAAGCAATTTACTTTGGAATGGCGGAGAAATACCATGTAGTAGGTAGGTAAGGTGGACACAAATGGCATAGTGCTTGGCTCAAGGATTTTGGATGCATGAGAAGTATTCCCTCTCGATTCAAGGCTTAGGATAGCAAGGTTTATTTGAAACAAACACAAGGATGAACCGGTGCAGCAAAACTCACATAAAAGACATATTGTAAACATTATAAGACTCTACACCGTCTTCCTTGTTGTTCAAAACTCAATACTAGAAATTATCTAGACTTTAGAGAGACCAAATATGCAAACCAAATTTAGCAAGCTCTAGGTGTTTCTTCATTAATAGGTGCAAAGTATATGATGCAAGAGCTTAAACATGAGCACAACAATTGCCAAGTATTAAATTGTTCAAGACATTCTACCAATTACTACATGTAGCATTTTCCGCTTCCAACCATATAACAATTAATGAAGCAGTATCAACCTTTGCCATGAATATTATGAGCTAAGAACACATGTGTTCATATGAACCAGTGGAGCGTGTCTCTCTCCCACACAAGCATGAATTTATTCGGAGAATGAAAATAATAAAACAAAAACAAGAATAAAAGCACAAAGACGCTCCAAGTAAAGTACATAAGATGTGACCGAATAAAAATATAGTTTCAGGGGAGGAACCTGATAATGTTGTCGATGAAGAAGGGGATGCCTTGGGCATCCCCAAGCTTAGACGCTTGAGTCTTCTTAAAATATGCAGGGGTAAACCACCGGGGCATCCCCAAGCTTAGAGCTTTCACTCTCCTTGATCATATTATATCATCCTCCTCTCTTGATCCTTGAAAACTTCCTCCACACCAAACTCGAAACAACTCATTAGAGGGTTAGTGGACAATAAAAATTAACATGTTCAGAGGTGACACAATCATTCTTAACACTTCTGGACATTGCATAAAGCTACTGTACATTAATGGATCAAAGAAATTCATCCAACATAGCAAAAGAGGCAATGCGAAATAAAAGGCAGAATCTGTCAAAACAGAATAGTCCGTAAAGATGGATTTTATTGAGGCACCAGACTTGCTCAAATGAAAATGCCCAAATTGAATGAAAGTTGCGTACATATCTGAGGATCACTCACGTAAATTGGCATAATTTTCTGAGTTACCTACAGAGAATTAGGCCCAGATTCGTGACAGCAAAGAAATCTGTTTCTGCGCAGTAATACAAATCTAGTATGAACCTTACTATCAACGACTTTACTTGGCACAACTAGGCACAAAACTAAGATAAGGAGAGGTTGCTACAGTAGTAACAACTTCCAAGACACAAATATAAAATAGAGGTACTGTAGCAAAATAAACACATGGGTTATCTCCCAAGAAGTTCTTTCTTTATAGCCATTAAGATGGGCTCAGCAGTTTTAATGATGCACTCGCAAGAAATAGTAGTTGAAGCAAAAGAGAGCATCAAGAAGAAAATTCAAAACACATTTAAGTCTAACATGCTTCCTATGCATAGGAATCTTGTAAATAAACAAGTTCATGAAGAGCAAAGTGACAAGCATAGGAAGATAAAACAAGTGTAGCTTCAAAAATTTCAGCACATAGAGAGGCATTTTAGTAACATGAAAATTTCTACAACCATATTTTCCTCTCTCATAATAACTTTCAGTAGCAACATGAGAAAACTCAACAATATAACTATCACATAAAGCATTCTTATCATGAGTCTCATGCATAAAATTATTACTACTCCCAACATAAGCATAATCAATTTTATTAGTAATAGTGGGAGCAAATTCAACAAAGTAGCTATCATTATTATTCTCATCATCAAATATGGGAGGCATATTGTAATCATAATCAAATTTATCCTCCATAACAGGCGGTACTAAAAGACTACTATCATTATAATCATCATAAATAGGAGGCAAAGCATCATCAAAGTAAATTTTCTCCTCAATGCTTGGGGGACTAAAAAGATCATGCTCATCAAAACCAGCTTCCCCAAGCTTAGAACTTTCTATATCATTAGCAACAATGGTATTAATATGTTCCATGGGTTTTTTAATTTTCGCATCAAACCATCCATGTCTTAAATCAGGAAATAGAATAAGAAGCTCATTGTTGTCCATTATGCCTAACTAGTGTAAACAAGAAACAAAAAGATGCAATTGCAGGATCTAAAGGAAATAGCTTCGAGTACTTACAACGGCGAAAATAGCTTAGTAGCCGAGATCCGGAGTGTGAGTACCTTTTACCTTTCCTCCCCGGCAACGGCGCCAGAAAATAGCTTGATGTCTAAGGGAGCTTCTATTCTTGTAGACAGTGTTGGGCCTCCAAGAGCAGAGGTTTGTAGAACAGCAGCAAGTTTCCCTTAAGTGGATCACCCAAGGTTTATCGAACTCAGGGAGGAAGAGGTCAAAGATATCCCTCTCATGCAACCCCGCAACCACAAAGCAAGAAGTCTCTTGTGTCCCCAACACACCTAATAGGTGCACTAGTTCGGCGAAGAGATAGTGAAATACATGTGGTATAAATAAGTATGAGCAAGTGGCAACGGCACCGGAAAAGTGCTTTGCCCGGGACGAGTAAACAATCGGTAGTAACGCAGCAGTAGTAACGCAGAAAAACAAGTAAACAAGCTGCGATAGCGATATTTAGGAACAAGGCCTAGGGAATAGACTTTCACTAGTGGACACTCTCAACTTTGATCACATAACAGAATAGATAGATGCATACTCTACACTCTTTTGTTGGATGATGAACACCATTGCGTAGGATTACACGAACCCTCAATGCCGGAGTTAACAAGCTCCACAATTCAATGTTCATATTTAAATAACCTTAGAGTGCATGAAAGATCAACATGACTAAACCAAGTACTAACATAGCATGCACACTGTCACCTTCACAATATGTAGGAGGAATAGATCACATCAATACCATCATAGCAATAGTTAACTTCATAATCTACAAGAGATCACAATCATAGCCTACGCCAAGTACTAACACGGATGCACACACTCGTCACCATTACACCGTGCGGGAGGAATAAACTACTTTAATAACATCACTAGAGTAGCACATAGATAAATTGTGATACAAAACACATTGCAATCATAAAGAGATATAAATAAGCACTTCACTACGCCATTCATAACAGTGAATAAGTATTCCGTGAAATATAGCCTAAGAGACCCACACGGTGCACACACTCGTCACCTTTACACACGTGGGACAAGGAGTCTCCGGAGATCACATAAGTAAAACCCACTTGACTAGCACAATGACATCTAGATTACAAGCATCATCATATGAATCTCAATCATGTAAGGCAGCTCATGAGATTATTGCATTGAAGCACATAGGAGAGAGATTAACCACATAGATACCGGTACAGCCCCGAGCCTCGATGGAGAACTACTCCCTCCTCATGGGAGACAGCAGCGTTGATGAAGATGGCGGTGGTGTCGATGGAGAAGCCTTCCGGGGGCACTTCCCCGTCCCGGCGGCGTGCCGGAACAGAGACTCCTGTCCCCCAGATCTTGGCTTCGCGATGGCGGCGGCTCTGGAAGGTTTCTCGTACCGTGGCTCTTCGTCTCGAAGTTTTAGGTCCAGGGGCTTTATATAGGCGAAGAGGCGGCGTCAGAAGGTCGAAGGGGCGCCGACACTATAGGGGGGCGCGGCCCCCCCTTGGTCGCGCCGGCCTAGGGTTTGGTGGGCCTGTGCCCCCTCTCTGGCGGTTCTCGTGTGTTCTGGATGCTTCCGGGCAAAATAGGAACACGGGCGTTGATTTCGTCCAATTCCGAGAATATTTCGTTACTAGGATTTACGAAACCAAAAACGAGAAAACAGACAAGCGGCCTTTCGGCATCTCGTCAATAGGTTAGTTCCAGAAAACGCATAAATATGACATAAAATGTGCATATAACATGTAGATATCATCAATAATGTGGCATGGAACATAAGAAATTATCGATACGTCGGAGACGTATCAGGGGATCGCACCCAAATTCAAGTAACATGGCACGAAGAATGTCTGCGAGTCCTCCGTCATATTCACTCAGGTTTGACGGCTTCACTTTCACGTTTCGTCCCGGGCGTGAACTTGCCATAGTTGGTTGTAGAAAAGAAAGAATATAAGATTAGTACTAATGCATCATAATAGAGATAATAAAGAATTATCGCACTAAAACATATGATTGTTTTATTCTCAAGTGAATATACACCATATTTTTAGAGAATTATTTACTAATCCTATTTGACTCCTAACGTTTCGTCCCATTTACTAGGTTCCAACCTAAGGTCAAAGCTTTTGCTCTGATACCAACTGTGGTGACCCTGTGATACGTCTCCGACGTATCGATAATTTCTTATGTTCCATGCCACATTATTGATGATATCTACATGTTTTATACACATTATATGTCGTATTTATGCATTTTCCGGCACTAACCTATTAACGAGATGCCGAAGAGCCAGTTGCTGTTTTCTGCTGTTTTTTATTTCAGAAATCCTAGTAAGGAAATATTCTTGGAATTGGACGAAATCAACGCCCAGTGGCCTATTTTGCCACGAAGCTTCCAGAAGACCGAAGACGTAACGAAGTGGGGCGACGAGGCGGCGACACGCCAGGGCGGCGCGGCCTGGGCCCTGGCCGCGCGGCCCTGTCGTGTGGGCCTCTCGCGTCGCCCCTTTACCTGCCCTTCCGCCTACAAATAGCCTTCGTCGCGAAACCCCCAGTACCGAGAGCCACGATACGGAAAACCTTCCAGAGACGCCGCCGCCGCCAATCCCATCTCGGGGATTCTGGAGATCACCTCCGGCACCCTGCCGGAGAGGGGATTCATCTCCCGGAGGACTCTTCACCGCCATGGTCGCCTCCGGAGTGATGAGTGAGTAGTTCACCCCTGGACTATGGGTCCATAGCAGTAGCTAGATGGTTGTCTTCTCCTCATGTGCTTCATTGTTGGATCTTGTGAGCTGCCTAACATGATCAAGATCATCTATCTGTAATTCTATATGTTGTGTTTGTCGGGATCCGATGGATAGAGAATACTATGTTATTTTGATTATCAATCTATTACCTATGTGTTGTTTATGACCTTGCATGCTCTCCGTTATTAGCAGAGGCTCTGGCCAAGTTTTTGCTCTTAACTCCAAGAGGGAGTATTTATGCTCGATAGTGGGTTCATGCCTCCATTAAATCTGGGACGATGACGAGAAAGTTCTAAGGTTGTGGATGTGCTGTTGCCACTAGGGATAAAACATTGATGCTATGTCCGAGGATGTAGTTATTGATTACATTACGCACCATACTTAATGCAATTGTCTCGTTGTTTTGCAACTTAATATTGGAAGGGGTTCGGATGATAACCTCGAAAGTGGACTTTTTAGGCATAGATGCATGCTTGGATAGCGGTCTATGTACTTTGTCGTAATGCCCAATTAAATCTCACAATATTCATCATATCATGTATGTGCATTGTCATGCTCTCTTTATTTGTCAATTGCCCGACTGTAATTTGTTCACCCAACATGCTATTTATCTTATGGGAGAGACACCTCTAGTGAACTCGTGGACCCCGGTCCATTCTTTTACATCGAATACAATCTACTGCAATACTTGTTCTACTGTTTTCTTCAAACAATCATCATCCACACTATACATCTAATCCTTTGTTACAGCAAGCCGGTGAGATTGACAACCTCGCTGTTTCGTTGGGGCAAAGTACTTTGGTTGTGTTGTGCAGGTTCCACGTTGGCGCCGGAATCTCTGGTGTTGCGCCGCACTACATCCCGCCGCCATCAACCTTCAACGTGCTTCTTGGCTCCTCCTGGTTCGATAAACCTTGGTTTCTTTCTGAGGGAAAACTTGCTGCTGCGCGCATCATACCTTCCTCTTGGGGTTCCCAACGAACGTGTGAGTTACACGCCATCACCCTGCATACCACTGCATGTTGTAGTATGCAAGTCGTTGATATAACATTCACGAAGTACCATTCCGCAAATATTACATCCCTCAGAGTAGTACAACAGAACATAGCAGGTCCATAACTCATTCATTTATTATTACAAACATAATGTACATATCATCTCGGAGCTCCTCTTGGGTCATAAGAGGGATACTCCTGGGTTCGAGGCGAACCCAACTCAACTTACAATATAGCAGTCTTACTAAGTTATACATTTATTTCCTCGAGCAGTAAAGTACCAAGAGTTCGTACTGCTCGGTTACTAATACTACTTGGTAGGTCTACACGTGATCTCCTCCGGAACCCTCCCCGGTTCCGTAGACTATGAGGTAGTCTACACCTTCGACACCTCCAGAGAGGTCTGGTTCTTCATAGCCGATGATGTCGGCTCCTTCAGGGTTGTCATTGTCCTCCTCCAGATGGTTCAGACAATCTAAGCAGGGGATTTAAGAGTGGTATGAGTACGAGCGTACTCAACAAGTTCATTATAGAAACGAGGTGTTTAATGCACTAGCTACGATATTAGACCAGAAAGTATAATACCAATGCAAGTTTTGATAAACATTTCTTCAAGAGGTTGCTTTTATTTCAAAGAACTATGTCCGTCAGTCTTCACCGGTTTACTAGAACTTCATGGAGTTCCTTTCCGGCAGCGTTCGCAGTTCCAAATCCCGGAACAGGGAGTGACAGGTCACGATTCATTACACTCTGCAGAGGTGTGTTGCTTTACCCATAAGATATCTTAACCTTGGTGCCAACCGGGCAGCTTTCCCGTCCACACTTCCTTCGGTGTGAGGCCCGGTATAAGGTCATAGGCAATTATATTCCTCCGCTACCTTGCACACCCAACCTTTGTTGCATACCCCGACCCTGGGTCCTCGCCGGTCCTCTTATACCAATTAAGGATGGACCCCGACCACGACAACAGTTTGGGACTCGTTAACCAAACTCCTTCGCCGGTAGCTGCAACCCATCATAGACCACTTACCGTGGGGAATTAGAATGGGATCCCCACCCCACCGCTTGCCCAACCTGGGTCAAGTGTCTACGGTAAGCGCATCCGTTGATGTACGAGAGGTGGAAATACAATTGACTATTCCGTCCCACTCCAGATCTTATGGTTAACACGGGTATTACGGCACAAGAATCACTGGACGACATTTGTTGTTTAATCCTAGATGGATAAAAACTCTTGCAATGGAACCTCCACCATATCAACACAATCCATGGTTCCATTGCCAACCACTTAGTCATATTCAAAGTTATGAAAATAGTGGTTTTGCTTTTTATGCAATAGTGATAAACATAGTACTTTGCAAGTAATTTGATAAAAATACTCAAATGACATGAGCAAGTGATGAACTTGCCTGAACACTGCAAAGTGTTGCATTTGGATGGTGTGGACTGACCCTTGTCCTCTATTGCTGAAAAATAGCATCATTGTCCGATAAGGGCAATGGTTAAAGAAGCATTGATGCATGATTCCAGTTTTAGGGTTTGTTCCCCCCTTCCGATGTCGTTATTATTTCATGTGAGAGGTTAATACTAAGAATAACTTAGGGATACTCTATTTAGGGTAAAATACAACCTTGAAATGTTGTCAAGGTGTTTTTAAAGTCCAAAATAATTTATGGAATTATTTTCATTATTAAAAATAAAATGTGTGATTTAAATGATTATTTAAATCCTCAAATTTGAACTTATGCTTGTTTAACTTCAAAAAATTTATGTCATATTTTATGATGATAGAGATTTTTATACTGAGTGGTTTTCATATTTTAATTATTTTTTTAGAGCTATAAAACATTTACTATTGATTTTCAAAGTTTCAGCATTTTTATGTATTTGTGAAATGACACAATTGCCCCCAGGCCCACATGTCAGTGTGGCCCAGCGGGTTGGGTTAGACCAGCTCGGGTCCAACCGACCCGAGCGGTCGCTCACTCTCTCCTCCTCGCGCCGCTTCGACGAAACCCTAATCCCCTCTCTCTGGCGACCTGTGTCGCCTTCGCCGTCGCCGCACGATTCCGGCGAGCTCCGCCGGACTTGGCCCTCGCCGTGGGGCGCAATCGACTCGCCTCATGACGGCGCGTTGATCTGTCCGCCTCGATCTGGAGCAAGTGCTGCTCCCGCTCGTCCTCGACCCCCATCTCCATGGCTAGGGTTACGGGATCCGCGCGATCCCGCTGCTCCTAGAGCTCCTGGCGTGATGGCGCCGCCGTGGTGCGGGTGGTGCTGTGGTGCCGCCATGGCTTGGCTTGGCCTGGCGCCGCCGCGCTCCGGCGTGTGCCGCCGTGGCCGCCATGGCTGCGTCGGTCTGCTCGTCCCCGGGTAAGTGCGCCTCCCTTCTTTCCCTCTCCTGTGCATGTTCTTCTACCTCCTCTAGCTCTGGCCATGGCGTGTCTCTCTGTGCAGAGATGCTCGCCATGCCGATGCTCTACTTCTGTGCTTTGCTAGCCTGCTCGTGAGCTGCTGTGCCCTGCTGCTGCGCCATGCTGCTGCTGTGTATTTGCTGGCCATGGCCATTGCTTCTGTGACCATGCCCATGCTTGTGATGCTGCTCTTCTCTTCCTAGCTTATGCGCGTGTGCTCACCCTGCTGTTACGTATTCCTACTTTGCTTACTGTCTCTGTACACTCTTGTGGTTGTGCATGCTATTATCTATCTAGATGCTTATCTGAGCATTCCTAGCCATTGTTGTTGCTTGCTTGCTTGTGCTATGCTATGCCCTGGCCCCTCTGGCTTACTACTGTGAGTAGTTCTTGCTTGAAGCAAGTGCCAGTGCTCCTGGTGTGCCATCCCCTGTGCTATGATTCATAGAAACTCCCTGTGGAGCATGATTGCTACTGGTTAGTTCCATCCATGGATGGCTTGCTTCTGGATATGCTTGATTTGATTATATGTGATATAATGGTTGCTTAACTGTGGCTATTTCATTTATATGGTTCATGAATTGATGTCAGTGATGTGTGCTATTCATGTCTAGCTTGATCCAGTGGTACATCATGTATTTGATGTGCTTCTGGATACAATTATAAATCATTTATTTGATTATCTGTGAAGTAATTGTTGATGAATTGGTGCTGTGTAAGTCATATGATTCATGAATTGGTGCTAGGTTGGCTCTGGCCTGTACTTGAATGCATTGTTAGGCCCTGATGATCTTCAGTGCTTGGTAATTTTCTGTTGTCCTATGGCTTGTGGGGCACTCAAGCCTGTGCTGGTGCATGCTCTTGCTTACCCCAGCACCTGCTGTTGCTTGCAGTGATCATCTAGATCATTTGCAAGGGTCTGGTGCACTGTGTAATTATGCATCTCATTTATCTGTGTAGTTTAACTTGATTGAATAGATAACTGAGATGAACTGCTGAGCAGTAATGATCTCATGGATGGATGTGATGTAGCTAGAGGGATGCCAATCACTGATTGGGTACCCTAGCTCATGCTGAACCCTATTGGGTTATGATGCAGTGGCTTAGTGAGTGTTCTGATGGGGTTTGAGGTAGCCCTGACAGCCTTTGTGATGTCAAAGGGTGGCTCCCCTTTACTGTGGCTGTTGTTGTGACTCTCTCATGCTATCTGATTGATCCATGACTGGATTACCAGTAGCTTTTGATGTTGAAAACAAAATAGACATCTAAATGTCTATATTTTGATGGTATAACTAGATGTATGGTGCTAGGTGAGTTTGGATGGCTAGTTAGGAATTAATCCATGTTGGATTTCTCTGGTAGTGTCACCATACTGACATACCAATGTTCCCTTGGTGATTTCCTTCTGGCTGATCTTCAGTTTGCTTGCACCAAATGGCTTAGTAGCCAGATGATGATACAAACTGGGTATTCTACCCATTTTGGCTGCTGTGACATATGCAGATGCTTATTTATGAGCAAACCAAGGTTTTGCTCAGGTTGATTTGATTTATACCACACTCCAGCTCCTAGATGGTTTTGTTGTTGTAGAGGATTGCTTCTATGTTGATCTTATGCTTGCCCTGCTCCTCCTTGCAAGCCTGTGATGCTTGAGTTGGTTCTGTGGTGATTTTGGACAGGTTGAACAGCAGTGCTGTTCTTGCTGTTCTTGTGTTCTTGCTATCTGGTGACTTACCAAGTTGCTTGTCGATGGATGAAGCTAGGGTTTACTGTGGAGGTTTTTATACCTCCCCTTCTTTGCCCTCCTGGTCGACAGCTTGGCCTGGCAAGCATGTGATGACTCACTGGCCTGTGTGTGCTGTTGGGCATGCACACTGCCTGGTGAGCGGTTTGGCTGTGTGTGTGTGTGTGTAGTCTGGCTTGGAACTTGGGTTGAGAGTAGATCAGCTCGGCAGAGTTGATCATATCTGCTCAACACACCATTTCTTTTCTAACCTGCCAAGTGGCTTTGCCACTTGGCATAACACTTGCTTTTCTTTGTTGTGTGCAGGTTTCCAAATGATGATCAAATGAAGATGAAGATCATCAAGCTCAAGCTTAAATGAAGATTAGCTTGTAGTTTTAGGATAGAATATGACATTGTACTTTTCTTTTATTTTCTTTTTCTATTTTGCCAATTCTTGTAATGTGTTGTAATATTCATTTATTTCAATTGTGAATATTGTAAAGACAATGTATATTGTGTGTTAATCAATAAAGCTCAAGGTTTTCTCTAATGAGCTTTTCTTATTATTTGTATTGTTCATAATGTGTATTATTTATAATTTACTTAATGAATTTCCTCACAATTGAATTATGGGGTATTTATTTAATGTTTGAATTTGAAATTCAAATTCCACTTAGGTTTGAATTCAATCATGCAACCTAAAATTGAATTCAATCATGCAACTTAAGTTTGTAGTGCAATATCCCTTCTCTCTTCTCAAAACCCTAATTTAGTTGAATCAGGAACAAGTTTGTCGCACTCTCGCAACCCTAACCCTGTAAGGTGCCGAGAGAGAAACTTGTCCCCCTTCGATGCAGTTTTGTTTTAAAAGCGCGAAATTTTCCCAGAATTTACGATGCAATGCACATCCCTTTCTAAAATCTACCCCTCGATCGTCTCTAAACCTGGGACATTACAGCCTCCAAGGATCTGGCTACCTTCATGGGTCTCCATGGATTCGGCTACCTTCGTAGGTCGGTTGGGATTTGACTCCTTGGTCCAGGGCTGCACATCTTCCATCTTAATCAACAACAACTATGCCACTCGGTGGGCCATATGCTATCACCACCATCAGTGGGCCACCCGAACTTGCCGAAATCGGTCAATGTCCATGGTATACTTATGATTATGAAGTATATCCACAACAACGACCGTTGTTTAGGGAAATGTATCATATATGTGTTGGTTTTGGAAGACTATCCAAATTGATTGGATATGCATGTCATAAGAAACCTTGGATACGTGTATATCGAGAAGTACATCTATAAAGATTTGGGCGGTTGCAATCACATTGAACACATATCTAGCGGTATATTCACCGATGTCCTAGATTTTTCCATGAATCCAGATTCATATATTTAATACTTATGCATGGAAGAACTATTGCTTGTAACACTCCCAGCCACCTTGTTACTGGCGGTTGTTACTCTTGGTAGCTCTATAGGATGTTTAGACTGGCCGAAGTTCTGTCGAGACGACGTTTCCTATTGGCACACGTCCATGTCCAGTGCTGAAGATTGTTTGTTGAATAGACACTCTCTTGCCGCACAATTAGGGTTATCACCCTTCATGTTCTTCAAGTCATCCTGTATATGCGTTGAACCTTCCAATTTGATGGTGGATAGAACCATCTACCATATACAGTCTACACAGTGTCAGGGTAGGATATTTGATCTATAGATCGTCATTTAATATCCCCTTTTCCATTGATTTGGAAAGTAATAAAAATGGATAAGCTCACACGCTATCATGTGTTGCACAATCTATTTCAGTAAGCATAGAGGCAAATATAGACTTGCACGAGGATGAGGCATGCATGTGACGTAATGTTAGCAACAACGGAATTGAATGTCCTAAATCTAATTTGGCTTTCGAAAACATACTTTATTTGGGAACGGTGGCAATATTGCATATTACTAGGAATAAAACACACATAAAGAGGTTTACAAAACAGCCCAGAAGAAAAGCAAACTAAGAACCAATTAAGCCGTGCTATTCTGTCCTTCTTAGGGTGTGTTTGGTAGCCTCATCCAACCCAGATATTCTCAAACTAACCTAGTTGAACCAACTATTTGTTGTTTGTTAGATTGGGATGGCCCATCTCAGCACTGCCGACCTGATGCAAAAAAGAGCTCTCAGCCAGGCTGGGTTGAGAAGCTCAAATCGAGCTTCACAACTCGGCCAGGCGGAGCTCATACCCGCAAAAGACTGTAGCAAGCCCCCGCGCGTCCCCCTAGACCCCTACCCCCACGTTTTTTTCCTTCTCATTTCCCCTTCCCTGCTCCTCTCGCTTTGACCGCTCCTTCTCCACGCCTCCGCCGACCGCTCCTCCTCCACACCTGGACGCCGGCGAACTCCTCCTCCATGCCCTGACGCGCCGGCCAACTGCCCCTCCCGGACGCGCCTCGCTGGAGCTCCTCCCGGACACGCTGGCCAAGCTCGACCAGACGGTGTCCTCCGCCCGAGGCTCCTCCACCGAGCTCGACCAGACGGGGTCGTCCACGCCTCGCCGGACACACGTCGCCGTAGTTCCCTCGCCGGACCTTTTCCACCAAGCTCGATCACACGGGTTCCTCCGCCCCGGGCTCCTCCACCGAGTTGTGCTGCTGTTATCACCAGAATTTGACCGGATCAGAGGTGGGCCGCGATTGAAGATGGGCTTGAAGAATATACATGGAAGAAATACATGATCGGCCTTATATGCAAAGTTTGGGCTAGTTTGCCCGTGTATCTGTAATATAGTAGGATACGTGTCGGTTAGATAGAATTTGGCTCGTGCCCGGTTGGGATTATTCCCACGTTAGAAAGTCTACGGACTATAAATATGTATCTAGGGTTTATGAAATAAACAACAATCACGTTCACCACAAACCAATCTAGGCGCATCGCCAACTCCCTTGTCTCGAGGGTTTTCTTCCGGGTAAGCATCATGCTGCCTAGATCGCATCTTGCGATCTAGGCAGTACACGTTTATTCGTTGTTCATGCGTTGCTCGTGCTGAAGCCTTGTTGATGGCGAGAAACGTAGTTATCATAGATGTGTTAGGGTTAGCATTGCTTCATCGTATCATATGCTTTCGTCTGTGCAACCCTTAGACATCTAGCCGCCCTTACACCTATCTTAGGTGTAAGGGCGGCACCCCGCTTGATCATTATTTAGTAGATCCGATCCGTTATGATTGCTCCTTGTTCTACAAGGATTAGTTTAATATCTGCATAGTTAGGCCTTACAAACGGGTTGAAGGATCCAGTGGCGCGTAGGGTGTAGTTTGCTAGCCCTAGACAGGATGTTCCGGGGATCAACTTCATGTTGGTTTTTAGGCCTTGTCTAGGGCCGGCTTACGATCACCGTGCGTGGCCGCCAGGCTCAATCACGAGTAGGATGTTCCGATTATGTGGTGAAAACCCTAAATCGTAGTAGGTCGTTTTAGCTTTGTTTTGATCAAGCAGGACCACCATATATTCGTACACCTCGTACGGATCATGGGTGGATCGGCTCCTTGAGCCGATTCACAGGAGAACCCGAGAGCCGATCGAGGCTCGTATTTAATGTTTACGTGTATGCCATGCAGGAAACTAAGCGAGGCACATCCATCACCTTCCTGATCAGGTATAGATCAGGTGGCACGCCCTTGCACCAGCATCGGACGTGCGTGCCGAGTCTTTGCGGGCCGTCGCCCGGAGGGACCAGGGCCAGCCGCAGTCCTGGGAGCCTCCCGGCTCTCTCGTGTTGCCCGTCGCTGCTCGCCGGTGGGTTTTTGACCGCAACACATTCTGGCACGCCCGGTGGGACAGTCTTCGACATCAACCGCATCGCCATCTACATCTGAGATGGCGGAAGGCACTCCAGTCACGTACGAGGATCTGACCGAGGAGCTCAAGAAGAAGTATGACGAGATCAAAGCAGTCCTCGAAGCCGACCTCATCGGCTCTTTTCACAGAACCCGCTCACATGGCATCAGGTGGAAAGGGTTCTCACCTGAAGGCGCGCTCGATGGAGTGGACTTGTCCGCCCCGTCAGAAGAACGCACCAGGTCTCTGCATCAGGAGATTAACTTCATGGTAGCTCATTCGCTGCACCGCCATTCCGAGAGCCTCGGTGAACACTTTGGAGCGTGTCGCTCTTCGGGTGATCCAGGAAATCATGAGGCATCGGTACTCTCCGTCAGGACCAGCTCTAGGGACTCACCAAGGAGAGATGCCACTCCAGTCCCGTCCACCGCTGCCATTCGCGTTGGCAGCACCAGAAGTGCCGAGTTCACCGGCATACGTCGTCTACAAGATCGGTGGTGACCCCAGCGACTACCAGTTCTTGCATGAGGCGCCTAAGGAGATCCCTAACGGATACACATGCACATACGTGCCAGACTGCAGTAACTGAGCACTCACAAACCAGACTGCAACAGCAGGGACTTCTGGAACAACAGGAGGAACTTCGGGAACAGATCTCGAGAAGCAGACGTGGCTAGCTAAGTATGCCACCCCGATAAACCTCCGAGCCCAACTCCCGCGAGTTGGCTCGGAGCTTGAGAAGCAAGCGTGGCTGGCTAAGTATGCCACTGCGGCGAATCTTCGAGTTCGATTCCGACAGCCGGCACCGCGGATCGGATCGGTACAATCTTGAGAGACCAGTTCGGCATGGTCCCGAAAAGGAGGACAATCGGCTATTCCAAGCCGTACCCCAACGAGTACGAGTTGATCCCGCTACCACCCAAATATCGGCTCCCTGAATTCTCCAAGTTTAGCGGATCAGATAGCTCCAGCTCAATCGAGCATGTGAGCCGATATTTGGCACAGCTGGGCACGGTCTCAGCGTCAGATGAACTACGCGTGAGGTTCTTCGCACAGTCCCTCACAGGATCGGCTTTCGGGTGGTACACATCGCTGCCACCAGATTCAATCCGGACTTGGAAGCAATTGGAGGAGCAATTCCACATGCAATATCACTCAGAGGCTTCCGAGGCTGGCATTGCCGATCTAGCACAAGTACGACAGAAGCGTGGAGAAACAGTGTCAGAATATATCCAGCGCTCCAGGACCGTTAGGAGCCGATGCTATTCGGCTCGTGTGACTGAAAAGGAAGCAGTCGAGTTGGCGGTGGTGGGTCTCGCATCACCGATCAAGGACGTGGCCTCCCAAGCAGACTACCCTTCACTGGCACACATGGTGCAGAAGCTGTCTTTATATGAACAGCTGTTATCACCAGAATTTGACCGGATCAGAGGTGGGCCGCGATTGGAGATGGGCTTGAAGAATATACATGGAAGAAATACATGAATCGGCCTCGTATACAAAGTTTGGGCTAGTTTGCCCGTGTATCCGTAATATAGTAGGATACGTGTCGGTTAGATAGAGTTTGGCTCGTGCCCGGTTGGGATTATCCCCACGTTAGAAAGTCTACGGACTATAAATATGTATCTAGGGTTTATGAAATAAACAACAATCACGTTCACCACAAACCAATCTAGGCGCATCGCCAACTCCCTTGTCTCGAGGGTTTCTTCCGGGTAAGCATCATGCTGCCTAGATCGCATCTTGCGATCTAGGCAGTACATGTTTATTCGTTGTTCATGTGTTGCTCGTACTGAAGCCTTGTTGATGGCAAGCAACGTAGTTATCATAGATGTTTTAGGGTTAGCATTGTTTCATCGTATCATATGCTTTCGTCCATGCAACCCTTAGACATCTAGCCTCCCTTACACCTATCTTGGGTGTAAGGGCGGCACCCCGCTTGATCATTATTTAGTAGATCCGATCCGTCATGATTGCTCCTTGTTCTTCAAGGATTAGTTTAATATCTGCATAGTTAGGCCTTACAAACGGGTTGAAGGATCCAGTGGCGCGTAGGGTGTAGTTTGCTAGCCCTAGACAGGATGTTCCGAGGATCAACTTCGTGTTGGTTTTTAGGCCTTGTCTAGGGTTGGTTTACGATCACCGTGCGTGGCCGCCAGGCTCAATCACGAGTAGGATGTTCCGATTATGCGGTGAAAACCCTAAATCGTAGTAGGTCGTTTTAGCTTTATTTTGATCAAGCAGGACCACCACCTGATCGTACACCTCGTACGGATCATGGGTGGATCGGCTCCTTGAGCCGATTCACAGGATAACCTGAGAGCCGATCGAGGCTCGTATTTAATGTTTATGTGTATGCCACGTAGGAAACTAAGCGAGGCATATCCAACACCTTCCTGACCAGGTATAGGTCAGGTGGCACGCCCTTGCACCAGCATCGGACGTGCGTGCCGAGTCTTTGCGGGCCGTCGCTCGGAGGGACCAAGGCCAGCCGCAGTCCTGGGAGCCTCCCGGCTCTACAGTGTTGCCCGTCGCTGCTCGCCGGTGGGTTTCTGACCGCAACACATTTTGGCACGCCCGGTGGGACAATCTTCGGCATCAACTGCATCGCCATCTACATCTGAGATGGCGGAAGGCACTCCAGTCACGTACGAGGATCTGACCGAGGAGCTCAAGAAGAAGCATGACGAGGTCAAAGCGATCCTCGAAGCCGACCTCATCGGCTCTTTTCACGGAACCCGCTCACATGGCATCGGGTGGAAAGGGTTCTCACTCGAGCGCGCTCGACCGAGTGGACTTGTCCGCCCCGTCGGAAGAACGCACCGGGTCTCGCGTCGGGAGATTAACTTCATGGTAGCTCATTCGCTGCACCGCCATTCTGAGAGCCTGGTGAACACTTTGGAGCGTGTCGCTCTTCGCGTGATCCAGGAAATCATGAGGCATCAGTACTCTCCGTCAGGACCAGATCTGGGGACTCACCAAGGAGGGATGCCACTCCAGTCCCGTCCACCGTTGCCATTCGCGTTGGCAGCACCAGAAGTGCCGAAGTCACCGGCATACGTCGTCTACAAGATCGGTGGTGACCCTAGTGACTACCAGTTCTTGCATGAGGCGCCTAAGGAGATCCCTCACGGATACACGTGCACATACGTGCCAGACTGCAGTAATTGGGCACTCACGAACCAGGCTGCAACAGCAGGAGGAACTTCGGGAACAGATCTTGAGAAGCAGACGTGGCTAGCTAAGTATGCCACTCCGACGAACCTCCAGAGCTCAGCTCCTGCAGTTGGCTCAGAGCTGGAAAAGCAAGCATGGCTGGCTAAGTAAGCCACCCCGGCGAATCTTCAGAGTTCGACGCCTGCATCCATCACCGCGGATCAGATCAGTACAATCCTGAAAGACCAGTTCGGCATGGTGCCGAAAAGGAGGATAATCGGCTATACCAAGCCGTACCCCAACGAGTACGAGTTGTTCCCGCTACCACCCAAATATCGGCTCCCTGATTTCTCCAAGTTTAAGGGATCAGATGGTTCCAGCTCCATCGAGCATGTGAGCCGATATTTGGCACAGCTGGGCACGATCTCAGCATCAGATGAGCTGCGTGTGAGGTTATTCGCACGGTCCCTCACAGGATCGGCTTTCGGGTGGTACACATCGCTGCCACCAGATTCAATCCGGACTTGGAAGCAGTTGGAAGAGCAGTTCCACATGCAGTATCACTCAGAGGCTTCCGAGGCTGGCATTGCCGATCTAGCACAAGTACGACGAAGCGCGGAGAAACGAGTGTCGAGAATATGTCCAGCGCTTCGGGACCGTTAGGAACCGATGCTATTCGGCTCATGTGACTGAAAAAGAAGCGGTCGAGTTGGCGGTGGTGGGTCTCGCATCACCGATCAAGGACGTGGCCTCCCAAGCGAGACTACCCTTCACCGGCGCACATGGTGCGGAAGGCTGTCGGCATATGAACGG
>NC_061509.1:93723835-93761482 GCF_022539505.1 Lolium rigidum
TACTCAAACCATTTGGTTGTGAAAACCGCCCTTACTTCAGTACAAGACGAACATGCATAGCAACTCACATGATATTCAACAAAGGTAAAAGAGTTGATGGCGTCCCCGTAAAAACATGGTTACCGCACAACAAGCAACTTATTAAGAAATAAGACACATAAGTACATATTCTTCACCACGATAGTTTTTAAGCTATTTTATCCCATGAGCTATATATTGCAAAGGTAAAGAATTGAAATTTTAAAGGTAGCACTCAAGTAATTTACTTTGGAATGGCGGTAAATACCATGTGGTAGGTAGGTATGGTGGACACAAATGGCATGGTTATTGGCTCAAGGATTTGGATGCACGAGAAGAATTCCTCTCAATACAAGGCTAGGCTAGCAAGGTTGTTTGAAGCAAACACAAGGATGAACCGGTGCAGCAAAACTCACATAAAAGACATATTGTAAACATTATAAGACTCTACACCGTCTTCCTTGTTGTTCAAACTCAATACTAGAAATTATCTAGACTTTAGAGAGACCAATTATGAAAACCAAATTTTAGCAAGCTCTATGTATTTCTTCATTAATAGGTGCAAAGTATATGATGCAAGAGCTTAAACATGAGCACAACAATTGCCAAGTATCAAATTATTCAAGACATTTTAGCATTACTACATGTAGCATTTCCCGATTCCAACCATATAACAATTTAACGAAGAAGATTCAACCTTCGCCATGAATACCATGAGTAAAGCCTAAGGACATATTTGTCCATATGCAACAGCAGGAGCGTGTCTCTCTCCCACACAATGAATGCTAGGATCCATTTTATTCAAACAAAACAAAAACAAAAACAAACCGACGGTCCAAATAAAGCACATAAGATGTGATGGAATAAAAATATAGTTTCAGGGGAGGAACCTGATAATGTTGTCGATGAAGAAGGTATGCCTTGGGCATCCCCAAGCTTAGACGCTTGAGTCTTCTTAAAATATGCAGGGATGAACCACGGGGGCATCCCCAAGCTTTGACTTTTCACTCTTCTTGATCATATTGTATCATCCCCCTCTCTTGACCCTTGAAAACTTCCTCCACACCAAACTTGAAACAAACTCATTAGAGGGTCAGTGCATAATTCATATATTCAGAGGTGAAATAATCATTCTTAACACTTCTGGACATTGCTCAAAGCTACTGAAAGTTAATGGAACAAATAAATCCATCTAACATAGCAAAACAAGCAATGCGAAATAAAAGGCAGAATCTGTCAAAACAGAACAGTTCGTAAAGACGAATTTTAAAGTGGCACCATACTTGCTCAGATGAAAATGCCCAAATTGAATGAAAGTTGCGTACATATCTGAGGATCACGCACGTAAATTGGCAGATTTTTCTGAGCTACCTACAGAGAGGCAGGTCGAAATTCGTGACAGCAAGAAATCTGTTTCTCGCAAAGAATCCAAATCTAGTATTGGCTTTACTATCAAAGACTTTACTTGGCACAACAATGCAATAAAATAAAGATAAGGAGAGGTTGCTACAGTAGTAAACAACTTCCAAGACTCAAATATAAAATAAAGTGCAGAAGTAAAATAATGGGTTGTCTCCCATAAGCGCTTTTCTTTAACGCCTTTCGCCTAGGCGCGTAAAGTGTGTATCAAGTAACATCAAGAGACGAAGCATCAACATCATAATTTGTTCTAATAATAGAATCATAAGGTAACTTCATTCTCTTTCTAGGGAAGTGTTCCATACCTTTCTTGAGAGGAAATTGATATTTAATATTACCTTCCTTCATATCAATGGTAGCACCAACAGTTCGAAGAAAAGGTCTTCCCAATATAATGGGACAAGATGCATTGCATTCAATATCCAAGAAAACAAAATCAACGGGGACAAGGTTATTGTTAACCATAATACGAACATTATCAATACTCCCCAAAGGTTTCTTTGTAGCATTATCAACAAGATTAACATCCAAATAACAATTCTTCAATGGTGGCAAGTCAAGCATATCATAAATTTTCTTAGGCATAACAGAAATACTTGCACCAAGATCACATAAAGCATTACAATCAAAATCATTGACCCTAATCTTAATGATGGGCTCCCAACCATCTTCTAACTTTCTAGGAATAGAAGTTTCAAGTTTTAGTTTCTCCTCTCTAGCTTTTATGAGAGCATTTGTAATATGTTTTGTAAAGGCCAAATTTATAGCACTAGCGTTGGGACTTTTAGCAAGCTTTTGCAAGAGCTTTATAACTTCAGAGATGTGACAATCATCAAAGTCTAAACCATTATGATATACAGCAATGGGATCATTATCCCCAATATTTTGAAAAATTTCAGCAGTTTTATCAATTTCAGCAGTTTTAGCAGTTCGTGCAATTTTGCACGCTTTGCACTAGGAGTAGTAACATTGCCAACACCAATTATTTTACCATTGATAGTAGGCGGTGTAGCAACATGTGAATCATTAACATTACTAGTGGTGGTAATAGTCCAAACTTTAGCTAGTTTTTCGTTTTCTTCTCTTTCCCACCTAGCATGAAGTTCAGCCATCAATCTAATATTCTCATTAATTCGAACTTGGATGGCATTTGCTGTAGTAACAATTTTATTTTCGATATCCTCAGGTTTAGCAGCCATTTTATTAATTAAAGAGGATTGTGACGCAGACAGGTATGAGATTCGGTTTTCAGCATTTGAAATCTTAGTTTGCAAACCCGAAATCCCCATATTCAAATTTTCAAGTTGATTTCCTATACTTTTCAACAAGGTAGATTGTTCATTCATAATTTTAGTAAACAATTGATTTTGCTCATATTGCGATTGCATAAAGCTCTTAGTAGATCTTTCAATTTCTAGCATCTTTTCCTCATATCTACCTTAAGAATGATCATTACCACTAGCAGGATATGTCCTATAGTTGTTACCCAAATTATTATTTTTAATGAAGTTCACATCGACATGTTCTTCTTGGGCAACCAATGAAGCTAAAGGAACATTATTAGGATCAACATTAGATCTACCATTCACAAGCATAGACATAATAGCATCAATCTTATCACTCAAGGAGGAGGTTTTTACCTTCTTACCTTGTGGAGCTCTTTCCGTGTGCCATTCAGAGTAATTTGTCATCATATCATCAAGAAGCTTTGTTGCCGCCCCAAAGTGATGGACATAAAGGTACCTCCAGTAGCTGAATCCAATAGGTTTCGCGAAGAAAAATTCAATCATGCATAAAAGGTTTGGATGATCATCCAAGTAGTCAGTCCATGGGTTGGGCAATTCTTTACCAAAGATTTCATTCTATCCCATGCTTGAGCAACATGTTCATTATCTAATTGCTTGAAATTCATTATGCTACTTCTCAAAGATATAATTTTAGCGGGAGGATAATATCTACCAATAAAAGCATCCTTACATTTAGTCCAAGAATCAATACTATTTCTAGGCAGAGATAGCAACCAATCTTTAGCTCTTCCTCTTAAAGAGAAAGGAAACAATTTTAGTTTTATAATGTCACCATCTACATCCTTATACTTTTGCATTTCACATAGTTCAACAAAATTATTAAGATGGGCAGCAGCATCATCAAACTAACACCAGAAAATTGCTCTCTCATAACAAGATTCAGTAAAGCAGGTTTAATTTCAAAGAATTCTGCTGTAGTAGCAGGTGGAGCAATAGGTGTGCATAGGAAATCATTATTATTTGCGCTAGTGAAGTCACACAACTTAGTATTCTCAACAGTACCCATTTTAGCAGTAGTAAATAAAGCAAACTAAATAAAGTAAATGCAAGTAACTAATTTTTTTGTGTTTTTGATATAGAGAACAAGACAGTAAATAAAGTAAAGCTAGCAACTAATTTTTTTGTGTTTTGATATAAGTGCAGAAAACAAAGTAGTAAATAAAATAAAGCAAGACAAAAACAAAGTAAAGAGATTGGAAGTGGAGACTCCCCTTGCAGCGTGTCTTGATCTCCCCGGCAACGGCGCCATAAAACAGTCTTGATGCGCGTAGATGACACGTCCGTTGGGAACCCCAAGAGGAAGGTGTGATGCGCACGAGTAGAAAGTTTTCCCTCGCAAGAAACCAAGGTTATCGAACCAAGTAGGAGCCAAGAAGCACGTCGAAGGTTGATGGCGGCGGGATGTAGTGCGGCGCAACACCAGGGATTCCGGCGCCAACGTGGAACCCGCACAACACAACCAAAGTACTTTGCCCCAACGAAACAGTGAGGTTGTCAATCTCACCGGCTTGCTCGTAACAAAGGATTAGATGTATAGTGTGGATGATGATTGTTTGCGAGAAAACAGTAGAACTAGTATTGCAGTAGATTGTATTCGATGTAAAAGAATGGACCGGGGTCCACAGTTCACTAGAGGTGTCTCTCCCATAAGATAAATAGCATGTTGGGTGAATAAATTACAGTTGGGGAATTGACAAATAAAGAAGGCATAACAATGCACATACATATATCATGATGAGTACTATGAGATTTAATCAGGGCATTACGACAAAGTACATAGACCGCTATCCAGCATGCATCGATGCCTAAAAAGTCCACCTTCAAGTTATCATCCGAACCCCTTCCAGTATTAAGTTGTAAACAACATACAATTGCATTAAGTATGGTGCGTAATGTAATCAACACAAATATCCTTAGACAAAGCATCGATGTTTTATCCCTAGTGGCAACAGCACATCCACAACCTTAGAACTTTCCGTCACCGTCCCGCATTTAATGGAGGCATGAACCCACTATCGAGCATAAATACTCCCTCTTGGAGTCACAAGTATCAACTTGGCCAGAGCCTCTACTAGCAACGGAGAGCATGCAAGAACATAAATAACATATATGATAGATTGATAATCAACTTGACATAGTATTCAATATCCATCGGATCCCAACAAACACAACATGAAGGATTACAAATAGATGATCTTGATCATGATAGGCAGCTCACAAGATCTACCATGATAGCACAATGGGGAGAAGACAACCATCTAGCTACTGCTATGGACCCATAGTCCAGGGGTGGACTACTCACACATCGATCCGGAGGCGATCATGGCGATGAAGAGACCTCCGGGAGATGATTCCCCTCTCCGGCAGGGTGCCGGAGGCGATCTCCTCGAATCCCCCGAGATGGGATTGGCGGCGGCGGTGTCTCTGTAAGGTTTTCCGTATCGTGGCTCTCGGTACTGGGGGTTTCGCGACGAAGACTATATGTAGGCGGAAGGGCAGGTCAGGGGGGCACATGAGGGCCCCACACAACAGGCCGGCGCGGCCAAGGCTTGGGCCGCGCCGCCCTAGTGTGGCGCCACCTCGTGGCCCCACTTCGTAAGTCCTCCGGTCTTCTGGAATCTTCGTGGAAAAATAGGCCCCTGGGCGTTGATTTCGTCCAATTCCGAGAATATTTCCTTACTAGGATTTCTGAAACCAAAAACAGCAGAAACAGCAAATGGCTCTTCGGCATCTCGTCAATAGGTTAGTGCCGGAAAATGCATAAATATGACATATAATGTGTATAAAACATGTGAGTATCATCATAAAAGTAGCATGGAACATAAGAAATTATAGATACGTTTGGGACGTATCAACCATCATCCGGAAGCGGAATGCCATGTGATACGTCTCCGATGTATCGATAATTTCTTATGTTCCATGCCACATTATTGATGATATCTACATGTTTTATGCACATTATATGTCATTATTATGCGTTTTCCGGAACTAACCTATTGACGAGATGCCGAAGGGTCGGTCCTGTTTTCGCCGTTTTTGGTTCCGTAAATCCTAGTAAGGAAATATTCTCGGAATCGGACGAAATCAACGCCCGGGTTCCTATTTTGCCCGGAAGCATCCGAACACCCGAGAGCCGCCGGAGCGGGACCACAGGGCCCCTGGATGATAGGGTGGCGCGGCCCACCCCCGGCCGCGCGGCCCTATGGTGTCGTCGCCCCTTCGACCTTCCGACGCCGCCTCTTCGCCTATATAAAGGTCCCAGCACCTAAAACCTCGATACGAAAAAGCCACGGTACGAGAAACCTTCCGGAGCCGCCGCCATCGCGAAGCCAAGATCCGGGGACAGGAGTCTCCGTTCCGGCACGCCGCCGGACTGGGAAGTGCCCCGGAAGGCTTCTCCATCGACACCACCGCCATCTCCATCAACGCTGTTGTCTCCCATGAGGAGGGAGTAGTTCTCCATCGAGGCTCGGGGCTGTACCGGTAGCTATGTGGTTAATCTCTCTCCTATGTACTTCAATACAATGATCTCATGAGCTGCTTTATATGATTGAGATTCATATGAGTTTTGTATCACAATTCATCTATGTGCTACTCTAGTGATGTTATTAAAGTATTCTATTCCTCCTGCATGGTGTAAAGTGGACAGGGTGTGCATCATGTAGTTCTTGGCGTAGTTTATGATCGTGATCTCTTATGGATTGTGAAGTTAACTATTACTATGATGGTATTGATGTGATCTATTTGGTTATGTTGATCTATCTTGCACTCTAAGGTTATTTAAATATGAACATTGAATTGTGGAGCTTGTTAACTCCGGCATTGAGGGTTCGTGTAATCCTACGCAATGGTGTTCATCATCCAACAAGAGTGTAGAGTATGCATTTATCTATTCTGTTATGTGATCAAAGTTGAGAGTGTCCACTAGTGAAAGTCTAATCCCTAGGCCTTGTTCCTAAATACTGCTATCGCTGCTTGTCTATTGTTTTACTGCGTTACTACTGCTGCGTTACTACTGCTTGTTTATTGTCCTGGGCAAAGCACTTTTCTGGTGCCGTTGCCACTGCTCATATTCATTCATACCACTTGTATTTCACTATCTCTTCGCCGAACTAGTGCACCTATTAGGTGTGTTGGGGACACAAGAGACTTCTTGCTTTGTGGTTGCGGGGTTGCATGAGAGGGATATCTTTGACCTCTTCCTCCCTGAGTTCGATAAACCTTGGGTGATCCACTTAAGGGAAACTTGCTGCTGTTCTACAAACCTCTGCTCTTGGAGGCCCAACACTGTCTACAAGAATAGAAGCTCCCGTAGACATCACCATGCTGAGATACCCACTCAGCCTCCGTAGTAATGTTCTCCTCAGTGTCGGGAGGAGACACGTCCACATTGAGTGCCCTCATGATGCTCTTATGACGAACCCGAGACTTCTTGGCCTCACAATGCTGCTGATACTGACGATGGTTGACAGCTGAGGTGAGACAAAAGATCTGCTGCATGCGGCGGGCAAGCTTGGAGACCCAACTTGGTTGCTTCCATGAACGGGAGGAACATCTTCTAGCGGTGAATTTTCATGCTTGACCTTGAGGCTCTTCACTTCATGAGCGGTGATATTGAGAGAAATGGAGTGAATGAGAGGAGCCTCACGAGTAGCTATCCAAGTGTCTTCAATGAGCTTCATGATGTAGGGAGCAAAGAGAGGAAGCTTCTTCTCCATCACACATGACCACATCTCATTGTAGATGTAGTCCATCACATCGAGCTTCTCACCGATGCCTTTCTTAGCATGAGAGTTTGCCATAAGATCCACTTCATAGGTATGCATCTCATCAAGGTTGCCACCCTTGGGTCCAATAGTTTCTCGGTAGACACGAAGCATGATGTCCCAAGTTGGGAGAAGATCCGCACTCTTGCCCGCAACACCCCATCCCTTAATATAGAAAGGTTCAAACACATCCTTGGTGAGGGCAAATGAGCTATCATGCGACTGCCATCCATTTGCATTCACCACCGGAGAGCGAGGGTATCCAAGAGCTTCACCAAAGATTGCTAAGTTGGCTTCAAGAAGAGTCTCATGAGTCATCCACCGAAAAGTCCTAGCTTCATCTTGTTCAAAGTGAACGGTGGCATAGAACTGTTGGATCAAACCAATGTCGAAGTCCTTGTTGAGCTCCATAATGGGATAGCCCAGACTCTCCACACAATGCATAGGCTTCATCAAAGTATCGTGTGGCGGCCATCTTGGCGGTGTCAACGGAATGCTGAGTGACAATCCCCTTCTTGAAGGTCACATAGATCTCATAAAAGATTTCCTCTTGGGACTTATTGTGGAAGCGCTTATCTGCAACCCTATTGTTCCGAGGGATGAGATAAGGGTTCCCTTGCCGCAGCTCCTTGTACTCAAGATATGTCATATTCTTGATGGACACATGAGTCTTATTGCCAAGAACTGCGGATGACTTGACCTTCCTTTGTGCCGACTGTTGGCGAGTCGTGAGCTTGGATGGACGGAGGATCTCACACTCTTCTTCTTCTTCAACATGCCCCTTGCCTCTTTTATTGGAACCATATGTGATACACATATGAAGATAGATGTAGAAAGATGAGTGCACATGAACAAGACGAGGAGAGCCACGAACAGGAGAGAAGATGGGGGAAAGTGGGGAGACAAAACTGTCTCCCCGTTCCCGACCCAATAAGTGGGAAACGGTACGGGCGAAAGTACCGCTCGCCGGGGCCGGAACTTCCGGTCCCAGAAAAACGAGTCCACCGACAGAACAGCGTCGCGGGAACCTGATGCAGGCCAGGGGAATCCAGCCGGAAGTACCAGCCGGAGCAACCGGAACTTCCTGTGAAGCAGAAAAACTAGGCCAGAACATGAAACTTGAAGGGAACCATGTGCACTCGGAGTATGAAAGGATAGGGCTTAGATGCGATAGGCTTGGGACATATGATCCAAACTGAAGGATGGTACATGATCACTCATTTTTGCAAGCAATGCAAATGAAGACCAAAAATGAGTGATTTCCCATAAGAACATGTAGATGACAAATAAAATCCAATTAAGATCCAAATAACACCAACTCTTCACAAAGAAGAGTGTGGTGGCCTAGGCCACCATGTATGAGTGCTATGGTATGGCACCGCGAAGATATATCTTGGGCCCAAAACCAATACTCGTCATTGAAGCTCACATATCAAAATATGATATAAAGAGAATTATTTCTTACTATCGGCATTATGGGGGGAGGGATAGCTCAAAAGTTTAAACCTCACTCCCCCTACATACATGCCCACATCTAAACCAAATAAAGTTTTGAGGCGAGGGTGTGTTTGCAAGATGGTCAAGCTATACTCCTTGAATCAATGATATTTAGCTCATTCCTCAAATAGCAAAACCTTGCTTCATCAAGAGGCTTCATGAATATATCGGCAAGTTGATCTTTGGTAGGGACATAGCATAGCTCAATATCACCACGGGCAACATGATCCCCAATAAAATGATTTCGGATCTCAATATGCTTCGTTCTTGAATGTTGCACCGGATTATAAGCAATCTTGATGGCACTTTCATTATCACATAAAAGAGGCACTTTGTCACAAGTGACACCGTATTCCTTTAAAGTTTGTCTCATCCATAACAACTGAGTGCATCCACTTGTGGCGGCAACATATTCAGCTTCGGCGGTGGAGAAAGAAATACAATTTTGCTTCTTAGAAGACCAACACACCAAGGACCTACCAAGGAATTGGCAAGCCCCGGAGGTTGATTTCCTATCATCCTTGTCTCCCACCCAATCCGCATCGGTCTAACCACTGAGAAAGAAACTTGAACCTTTAGGATACCAAAGACCATATCTTGGGGTATCAACCAAATATCGAAAGATTCTTTCGAGAGCCATCATGTGACTCTCCTTAGGAGAAGCTTGATACCTTGCACACACACCAACACTCAACACTATGTCCGGTCTAGATGCACAAAGGTAAAGCAAGGATCCAATCATGGAGCGATATACCTTTTGATCCACCTCTTTACCATTGGGATCTAGTGCAAGATGACATTTAGTAACCATTGGAGTGGCTACACCCTTCATTTTCGTCATCTTGAACCTCTTGAGCATGTCTTGGAGATATTTTGCTTGATTGATGAAAGTCCCTTCTCTCAATTGCTTGATCTCAAAACCAAGAAAGAACCCCATCTCTCCCATCATAGACATCTCAAACCTATCGGTCATAAGCTTTGAAAATTCATCATTGAAACCTTTGTTAGTACAGCCAAAGATAATATCATCAACATATAATTGGCAAACGAAAAGCTCCCCATTGACCCTCTTAGTAAATAGAGTGGGATCGATTAGCCCAACACACTACTAGGAAAAGGCCTAGCCGTAAGACTGCCATCAGTGGCGCACCATGGCTGCCGTGCGCCACTACTACTTAGCAGTGGCGCACCACAAAACGGTGGGCCACTGTTACAAAAGTAGTAGTGGCGCACCTTGATTCTCGGTGCGCCATAAGTAAGTGGTGACAGGAGGCCAGATCCTCCCCAACCTAGTAGTGGCGCACGTCTCCGGGGTGCGCCTTTGCTACATTCCTTACCTATGGCGCACGTTGCGGAGGTGCGCCACCGCTAGGAGGTGTCCGGAGACCGTTTAGAGATGATAGGCTTAGCAATGGCGCACTTCGCCGTGGTGCGCTACTGCTACATAGGTTACCTATGGCGCATGTCATTAGGTGCGCCATCGCTAGGGGTGGCCGAGCCCCTTTTAGAGATGAGAGGCGTGGCGGTGGCGCACCACTTAGTAGTGCGCCATTGCTATGTCTTAGCTTAATAGGTAAGTAATGGTGAAGCTTTCTTAGCTTAATACCCTACTCAATCTCAACTTTTTACATCATCCAACACTCTAGGTCTCGCCGTATCGGTAACTTTGTTGGTTTTATGCTTTGTGTGTGACCGGTTCCGATCGTCTTGCACACACACGTATGTGCGCATGCGCGAAAAGCGTCTCGATCACGTGCATGTGTGTTGTATGCGAAGCCTCCACATGTGTTGTATATGCAAAGCCTCCGATCCACACATGTGTTGCATGTGTTTGTTTGCGAGGATTTGAAATACAAAGGTCACCGCGAAATATGAGCCATGGGTACTAGCTTCCCAAGTGGACCAATGCTTCTTCATTACCGACCCGCAAAAGCCCAGCTCGTGTTGTCGTGAGGAGAGGCAAAAGGAGCATCATCGGAATGGATGGAGCCGCCAACGAGCTAGACTTTGACCAGTACGGCGATCCGAAGATGGAAGATGACGGCGACGATGATGAAGAACCATACACAACAAGAAGAAGCAGGACCACCCTACCTAAAGGCCGTCCATTCAAGAGAAGAAGTCTAGGAGTTCCGGGGCTAAATTATTCAACCGCGAGAAAGAAGGGCAAGAAGATTGTGAAAAGATAATATGTATCATTTTCTTGTATGAATAATGGATGTCATATTGTTAATCTACACATTGTACCGATCAAAATAGACATATAATTTATATTTTTGGATATTTTCTAGATTCTATAGTATTTTAAATATTCTACATAATTATAATTATTTATGCCTTTTATTTTGGTGTATTATGCTATTTATTACTCGCTGGGTTAAATCATTTTAAAAAAAAGTTAAAAAATTGGGGCCGCCAGTGGTTCGAACTCGGTCGGCCGTGGAAACCAAACAGGGGACTGGATAGCTAGCCATTGCGGTACGGTGCGGATCTTGTCAAGGTACCATCCATTTTGTTTTTGACCCTATCCTAAAGTCGTAGTGGCGCACCCCTAGTGGTGCGCCATTGCTAAGAGTCACCGTGGCGCACCCCGAGCAGGTGCGCCATTGCTTAGGGGGTCGGGGACTTAGCCAAATTAAAACCCCTATTCTCTTCTTCTCCCCATCCCCATTCCCCAATCCTCTCCCGACGCCGGCGGCCGCCCCTCCCTCGATCTGCCTCGCGACGCTACCCCGTCCGTCTCATCCGCCTCGCGACGCCGCCTACCGGTGGCCGCCACCCCTCCACCGCTCCTCTACCGCTTGTCGTGCCCCCGGAGCAGGAGTAGAAGCGACACGCCGCGGAGCGGAGCCCCCGAGCACGCCGCGGAGCAGGAGCCCCACCCTCCCACCGGCGCCCCTCTCCACCGTCGCACTCATCTCCCCTCGGCGCCCACGTCTCCGGCCCGGGTAATCCCCTCCTCTCCCGCTCGAGCCTTTCTCCTCTCCCCGCATTGGCACGAACCCTAACCCTAACCCCGCCCTGGTCCCTTTTCTGTCGCCATTGACTCGCCGCTCGCTGCGGCATGTCTATCTCTAGAAGGGAAGCAACCAGTGCATGAGCCCATTTGAACTTACTCGTCGCTCGCTCCCCTCCTTTGCCTCGTTTGTGAATCTGTTAATTATCTCGCTATCTTGTTCATGTGCTGGTGAGAAGCAAGTGTTGATTCACCTAAGTGTTGATGGAGTAGTACATCAGCCACAAGCTTTTAATTCATCATGATTTGTTTAGTTGATCATGTCCCGACGCAATGTGCTTATATTTTGTTTGGGTTAGTGTTGTTTTCTTGATTTAACATGTTTAAATAGGCTGATTCACCTAAGTGTTTGTATCTGTTGTGTCATTGGACATCCTATGGATATACGCATAAACAGTAGAAAAATAGCTCAGAGCAACATGCCAAGTTTAACTCTGTAGGATAGTTCTTATCTTGTCCCTCTGTAGGTGTTGCTGCTGCTAGCTTGCTGCTAGCTACTGCTAGCTTGCTGCTGCTAGCTAGCTTGGTGCTAGCTACTGCTAGCTTGCTGCTAGCTACTGCTAGCTTGCTGCTGCTGCTAGCTAGCTTGCTGTCTTGCTACTAGGTGCCTGTTGGATGGTGGTACCGGCTGCTCAACTGGTCGATATGTGCTATGGTGCTCAATTAGTGTACATGTGCTATGGTGCTCGGCTTGGATTTTTTGGTGTATATGTGCCATGGTGCTCAGCTGGTGGATTTTTTGGTGTATATGGTGTCATTTTCTTGTGCAGTGGATCGACAGAGTTGCCCATTATCGCCGAAATGTTGATTCATTTCCGTTTCGGCGAAAATGGGGCACTCATATGTCCATAAATTAGCATAGGTCATGCCCAATTTTTCCGTGAAATCTTGCGCTAACTTTATGCATTTTTTCCTACTTAGTTCGAACATGGCCAACAACAAAGAGGCCGGCGGCAGCGGTAGCAAGCCATTCTGGATGCTAACCGATGAAATGGAGGTGATGGAGTCACAACCTCGCCGCGACGACGGCGAGGATGATGGCACCGATCAGAGTACCGAGCGGACGATGCCGCCGATGCTGACACCACTGATTGTGCCGCCGAGGATGACACCACGGATGGTACCGGCGAGGATGACACCGGCGCACCGAAGAAGCTACGGAGGGAGCGTCGCCCGAATGTGCTCAGCACCGTGAAGCAGGCATTCACCGAAGTGAACGCCATCGGGCTTCCAACGGCGCCCCCGATTTAGTCAAAGGTTACGCTGCCCAACTCGGGTGCATCCTCCGGAGCACGGTCTCGATCAACACCGAGAACCTCGAGCATCCCGACCGAGCGAATTTGCGCACCCTCCTCTTCCGGAAGCTGCACGAACGATACGAGTTCCCGGTGGACTGCTCGGAAAGCGTCTCATGCGGAACAAAGTGCACAATGCCGCCCTCACGAAGATGAGCACCGCCCTCGCTAGTTGGAGGAACCGAGTGAAGACAATGATTAATAATGGTGAGAGTTACGAGAAGATCAAGGAGTCAAATCCTCGATCACCGAGCAAGACTACGCTGATTTCAAGATCAAGTGCGAGAGCGAGTCAACGTCGGATTCTAGTCGGTGGGGGAAGGACATGCGAAAACTGAACTTAGGCACCCACAAACTTGGTCTCGGCGGTTTTAGGGTGGCGCAACCGAAATGGGACGCCGCGGATAAGGAGCGTGTGAAGAACGGCCTCGAGCCCCTCTTCCCGCAATACAAAAACAAGCAAACCAGGAACTTTCTCCTGGCCCGGTACCGTCTTGACCCGAAAACAAAGGAGCTCACCACCACTCCGGATGTGAAGGAGTTTGAGGCTCTTCTGGTAAGGAATGCACCCGCTTAATTAGCTCCTTTATGGTTGCATTCTTATTGATGAATCCAAATTTCTAAATGGTTCATGCATGTTCCTCCCGTAGGCTAAGGAGATCGCTGCGGAAAGTGAAAAGGAAGCTAGTAGCGGCGCGGGGTCCACGAGCTCCTCGCAGTGTGCCCCTTGGGACAACCCTTTAAATAGGGCGTTGAATGCCCACAAGAAGAGGGATCCATTGAGTAAGCCGACGTCGGCTGGTCGTGTGGCCGGCGAAGGATGCTCTATGAAATGGTCAGAATACTATAAGTCGGGAAAAAGGAGAGAAAGCCCCCATCGATGAGAAGGAGGTCGCACAGCTCAAGGCACAAGTTGCGCGGATCCCGACATTGGTCGAGGAGCAAGTGCGGCAACAAGTGCAACAAATCGTGGAGACCCAACAGAGGACGCAACGACGGCAAGTGGAGGACCAAGTGGGCACGACGCTTAGCTCCCTCATCCCTACCTTGGTTGCCGGTCCGGACGCGTGGTATAAGGGAGGACAAAGGGGGAACCCCCGGTTCCCGGTTCGCGGGCAGCAACTCCCACAACGTGGAGCCATCGGTGAGTCCGCAGGCGGCAACAATGGTGTCTCCGGCGGCGCCAACCTTGGTGGCTCCCGCGGCGCCAACCGTGGTGGCTCCCGCGGCGCCAACCTTGGTGTCTCCCGCGGCGCCATTACTTCAGCTCAATGCACCCGTCGCTGCGGATAATACGCCGCCCGGCACCGCGCCATCAAGCGGCCACTCCATCAGTTGCACGCCGTCGCCGGCGGTGCCTCGACCTTAGCCAAGCTCGGACGCCATCACGGTAACCAACCCTCGGCCAATGACTTCCATATCCCATCCTTTGACTAGCTAGCCATCCCTAACGCCCTACATGTTTTCCGCGAGCTCCGCCGTCGACGTCCCATGCACTCTCCTGCACTTTGTGAACGGCGAGTTGATCGATGTTGCCAAGGCCAAAATCGTTCAACCGAGCAACCGCCAGTTACACGGTAGACCCATGCAACCCGACGTGTATAGGATTCAACCGATTCGGGTGCTTAGCGGCTACGACGACGTGGTACCTCCCTTTCAACCCGATGGTGCCGACGAAGATGATCGGGTCCTTGCCCTCCACCAATGCTTCAATTGGTCCATGGTTTGGCCAAAGAGCCGGATTCGTTTGGGGGCGAGCGACACCACCCCACGGACAGCACCCCAAGCCATGCCGGCGCCAAGCCATGGCAAGACCACCCCAACGGTGCCGCCATCGGCCGATGTGGACATGCAGATGGCACAGGATCCCGAACGACGGTCCGGACGAGGGCACGATGCGTTCGCCAACCCAGGCTCGCAACTTCGATTTTGGGGTGATGGACTACGATCTCGGTAGCCAACCCTCTCAAGCCGCCGCCGAGGGGAAAACCTTTTGCAACAAGCGGCGCCTATTCTGTTCTCGGGAGACGCCTCCAGTCTGCCGACTTCACCGAGACTCAGCCGATAGCCGAGGTGAGAAGTGTTATCGGTCCTAACACACCGAAGAAGGCTTGCGAAGAGGAGAATGCGAGTCCCGATAGAAAATGAAGCCGAAGGGACGGAAAAGAAAGAAGAAGGATGACAAGTCCGCCGGCCCAGCCGGCACCTATCCGTGCTCGGGACGGGCCACCGAGTGCCCAAGAATATCGAGGCGAGGGTGCATGTGTCGGGTGAGCGGATGCTAATTCAAAGATTGTACGATGCTGCACCCGGTCCTATGCGATCTCCGGTTGACGGTATTCAGTTTATGGAGGAGCGGCGTCTCGGGGAGAAAGATAATGGATACCCGAAGTGTATATTGCCAAGGTGCCCTCGGGCCATGGCTTTGTCGATAGTGGCTTCGCGGAGAAGATCTTCCTGCGGTATGATGACATCTTTGCCATGCTCGAACAGGTTATCCGCTGCACTACACCTTCATTCGCCTATACTCGCTCAAGCAAGGCGATGCGGATCATTAGAAACAACATCCCGGACATCGCGATAGCCGACCCCTTCTACATGCGTGCCGTCCACTTGGCCACCGCCGGAGACCGGCAATCGCGAGTGGATACCTCAAAGACTTCTTTCTAGCGAACCGAAGAAGTCTAACATCCTCCTGCCTGTATTTCCCGAGTAAGTCACCCCCTCACCGTACCGGTCTTAACTCGTGATTTTTTTAGATTTCAATCGTCATGTTCTTAAACATTATGTGTTCTACGCAGAGACAAAACCTGCACACTCATCTCCATAACCCCGAAGCATTCCGTGGCCACATACCTCGATGCGGACGGTAAGTCAACCACGGACTACACGAATGTCAAGGCCGTACTTGATGATGCTCTCAATGCCTACGTCAAAGCGAAAGGCAACATGCGAGAGGCCAAATGTTAGGTACGGGAAGCATGTGTTCAAGCACCAAACAAAGTTTCCCTGCGTCAAGAAGCCGCCTTCTAGTAACAAGGATGCCTACTACGCCCTCTATCACATGGATAAGTTCATACGGGACCAGCAGCAGCTTACGCTACCTGAGCATCTCGTAGACTGGGCCAACAAATTGGCGCGGGTCCCGACGACGGCATCAAGCAAGACTTCTTCCGCATCCAAGTAGAGTTTTGTGAAATCATCCATCAAGATGTCGTTAGAAGCGCGGGAGTTCTGCGCCGGCTATCAGCCGTCAAATAGTGACATAGACACAATGCTCCAAATGCAGGGGTGACGACTACCGCTCATGGATGTGCTTGAAGAAAGGCGGCGGTTTTATCCACGCTCCGCAAAAGTCTTGATGTGTGAGCCTAGTTATGTAGTTGTGAACTAAAGACGAGCTTCTGTTGTAATAAACTTTATCCGAGCACTTTACTTGCATGTCCGTTTAATTACTAGTTCGGCTATGTTTGTGAACTTATATATATGGCTCTATCGTTTTCCGCACTTGATTTGGTCGTTAATTTTGTTTGCATTGCCGATGATTAGAATGTTCGGTCAAGCTGTACACTCCGGGGTGTCGCTAGTGAGCCCGGTGTGATGACACAAATATCAATCTCTTGTGCATCCTACCTGGCCTCACTAACGCCATCCCGGGATGTTCATATTTGTTTCGACCAACAATGTATGAGGCCCTTGTCATTCTTCCATTTGCTTTGGTATCTCAAAATGCCAATGATTAGAATGTTGGTCACCTATACACTTGGGGAGGGTCGGTGAACTCGGTGCGATGACACAAGTATCAATCTCTTGTGCATCCTACTTGGTTTCATCGACGCCTTCCCTAAATGTTAATATTTGTTTGGACTGACAAAGTATGAGGCCCTTGTCATTCTTCTATTTGCTTTGGTATCTCAAAATGCCGATGATTAGAATGTTGGTCACCTATACACTTGGGGAGGGGTAAGTGAACCTGGTGCGATGACACAAGTATCAATCTATTGTGCATCCTACTTGGTTTCACTTACTCCGTCCCTAAATGTTAATATTTGTTCCGACCAACAATGTATGAGGCATGCCTTTTAGTTCATACTACTTGGATCATTTTTGAATTTGCTCTTATTCGTTGCAAACATCTATGAGCGTGCACTAATGTTTCTTTGGCTTGTGCATATGTACGCGAGATATGACGTGGTATGTCGTGTACAAGGGCAAGGTTCCCGGAGTCTACAACGGCCGGGAGGAGTGTCGGAGACGGGTTCACCGTTTTAGCGGTAACGGCTACAAAGGGTACACCACTAGAGCGGAGGCGAAGACGAGATACGCACGCTATCGGCGGGAGAGAGGACGGAGCGGAGGAGGAACCGGATGAAGACCACTTTCATCGGGACGGTGCTAGTAGTGACTCTAGCTCTCTTCTATGTGATGCTAGTTTAGATGATCGATCTTGTGCCACTACTAGCTCATTTGTGACTTGTAACACCGTAACTTGCATTGTAACCTCTAATGTGAATGCTTGTGAATCATGTGGGGCTAATGTGAAGAACTATGTATGGATAAGCTGTGTCTGTTGTTTATATGCTGTTATATATCCTGTATTGTGCTATTGTACTTGTCATATACAACCTGTATAAATACCTGCCAAGATACAAAAAAAAAATTCGAAATCCTAGCAAGTGGCGCACTAGTGGACCATCCGTGGCGCACTACCACTAAGTAGCGGTGGCGCACCGCTGCGATCCGATGAGCGCACGCTGCCTGTGATCCTCTCCGAGACTAGCGGTGGCGCACAAGGATAAGTAGCGATGGCGCACGTCCCGGAGAGGGCAGTGGCGCACGTACTAACGCAGCGAGTGGCGCACCAACTAGCTGGACCGGTGGCGCACGCAAAGCGCAGCGATGGCGCACCTCTTCCGCACGGTGGTGGCGCATCGCCTCCGACCAACGGTGGCGCACCACTTTGGAGTAGTAGTGGCGCACCTGGTGGGCATGTCAATGGCGCACCGGGCGAGTGCGCCACAGTGTATCTAGGCTAGTAGTGGCGCACCCCTAGTGCGCCACTACTATGTGTTAGCAGTGGCGTGATAACAGTGGCGCACCACTAGTGCGCCACTGATGGCTATATGTGGTGCGCCACTGAAAGCCTTTTTTCTAGTAGTGACATCAAACCCACGGTCTATCAACAATTCTTTAAGGTACTCATACCAAGATCTAGGAGCTTGTTTGAGACCATAAAGTGCTTTATCAAGCTTATAGACATGGTTAGGAAAGTCGGGATCCTCAAACCCCGGGGGTTGCTTAACATAAACCTCTTCATGCAAAGGACCATTAATAAATGCACTTTTCACATCCATTTGTTGTAACTTAAAATTATGATGTGATGCATAAGCAATAAGGATACGAATGGACTCAAGGCGAGCCACGGGAGCATAAGTTTCTCCAAAGTCAATGCCTTCAATTTGAGAGAAACCTTGAGCTACCAATCTTGCCATATTCCTTACAACAATTCCAAACTCATCTTGCTTGTTCTTGAATATCCATTTAGTGCCTATAACATTGCGGCACCCCTTTGGTTTCTCTACTAAAGACCATACTTTTTTGCGTTTGAAGTTCTTGAGTTCATCGTGCATAGCTTCCAACCAATCCGGATCTTCAAGAGCTTCAAATACTTTCTTGGTTTCCACTAAGGAGATATAAGCATGATGATTGCTAAAGTTAGCCAATTGCCTTCTTGTGGAAACCCTTGCTCTTACATCACTTAGGACCTTCTCATGAGTGTGTTCAAGAATTTCCAAGTTCCTATCTCTTCTTGCTAGACGACGGGCCTCGATATCCTCCTTGGTTCTTCTTGGCCTTGGAGGTATCACTTGATCAACTTGATCATTTGGGTCCCCGTCTTGACCTTCAACTTGAGCTTCCTCAATTTATTGAGAGTGCTCAACATCATGTGCTTGATCTTGGACATTATTCTGTGAGAGGAGAATATTGAATGGATACTCATCGGATCCATCATGAATCCTAGATTGATCTTGCACACTAGAGGGGAAGGTCTTGTTCTTGTTCTTGGGTTGGTGCACCATTTGCTTCAAGAGATAGAGTTCGTTGATGTTGTGACGATGAGGGCTCCACCATAGTAGAGCATAGTAATTCTCGAGACGCCACACCGTGTCCCTCAATGGGGCGGAAAAATCCCACACCCATTCTTACTATGGCATCTTGATGACGCGTAAAGCACACGCCCGTTGGGAACCCCAAGTGGAAGGCGTGATGCGTACAGCAGCAAGTTTCCCTCAGTAAGAAACCAAGGTTTATCGAACCAGCAGGAGTCAAGAAGCACGCTGAAGGTTGATGGCGGCGGAGTGTAGTGCGGCGCAACACCAGGGATTCCGGCGCCAACATGGAACCTGCACAACACAATCAAAGTACTTTGCACCAACGTAACAGTGAGGTTGTCAATCTCACCGGCTTGCTATAAACAAAGGATTAAACGTATTGTGTGGAAGATGATGAATGTTTGCGAAGAACAGTAAAGAACAATTGCAGTAGATTGTATTTCAGATGTAAAGAATAGGACCGGGTCCACAGTTCACTACTTGTGTCTCTCCCATAAGATAAACAGATGTTGGGTGAACAAATTACAGTTGGGCAATTAACAGTTGCTTTCAACTTCAACATGTATATCTCATGGATAATTGTCAACACAAAGTAATAATATAACGGGTGCAATAGGTAAACATGTAAGAATCAATGCACGGTTGACACAAGTGTTTGCTTCTGGGATAGAAAGAATAGGAAAACTGACTCAACAATAAAGTAGAAGATAGGCCCTTCGCAGAGGGAAGCATGGATTACTATATTTGTGCTAGAGCTTTTCATTTTGAAAACAAGAAACAATTTTGTCAACGGTAGTAATAAAGCATATGTGTTATGTATAAGATATCCTATAATTTGCAAGCCTCATGCATAGTATACCAATAGTGCTCGCACCTTGTCCTAATTAGCTTGGATTAACACGGATTATCATTGCATAACATATGTTTCAACCAAGTGTCACAAAGGGGTACCTCTATGCCGCCTGTACAAAGGTCTAAGGAGAAAGCTCGCATTGGATTTCTCGCTTTTGGTTATTCTCAACTTAGACATCCATACCGGGACAACATAGACAACAGATAATGGACTCCTCTTTAATGCATAGGCATTCAACAACAGTTAATATTCTCATAAGAGATTGAGGATTGATTGTCCAAACTGAAACTTCCACCATGGATCATGGCTTTAGTTAGCGGCCCAATGTTCTTCTCTAACAGTATGCATACTCAAACCATTTGATCATGAAAATCTCCGTTACTTCAGACAAGACGAACATGCATAGCAACTCACATGATATTCAACAAAGGTAAAAGTTGATGGCGTCCCCAGAAACATGGTTACCGCTCAACAAGCAACTTATTAAGAAATAAGACACATAAGTACATATTATTCACCACAATAGTTTTTAAGCTATTTTTCCCATGAGCTATATATTGCAAAGACAAAGAATAGAATTTTTAAAGGTAGCACTCAAGTAATTTACTTTGGAATGGCGGAGAAATACCATGTAGTAGGTAGGTATGGTGGACAAAAATGGCATGGTTATTGGCTCAAGGAGTTGGATGCACGAGAAGAATTCCTCTCAATAAAAGGCTAGGCTAGCAAGGTTGTTTGAAGAAAACTCAAGTATAAAAGGTGCAGCAAAGCTCACATATGAACATATTGTAACTATTATAAGACTTTACATTGTCTCCTTGTTGTTCAAACACCTCGACTGGAAAATATCTAGACTCTAGAGATCAATCATGCAAACCAAATTTTAACAAGCTCTATGTAGTTCTTCATTAATGGGTACAAGGTACATGATGCAAGAGCTTAAACAAGATCTATATGAGCACAACAATTGCCAAGTATCACATTATTCAAGACATTATACCATTTACCACATGCGGCATTTTCCGTTTCCAACCATATAACAATGAATGAAGTAGTTCAAATTTCGCAATGAACATTAAAGATAAAGCTAAGAACAAATGTGTTCATACGAAACAACGGAGCGTGTCTCTCTCCCAAACAAAGAATGCTAGGATCCGATTTTATTCAAACAAAACAAAAACAAAAACAAACAGACGCTCCAAGTAAAGCACATAAGATGTGACGGAATAAAAATATAGTTTCACTAGAGGAACTCGATAAGTTGTCGATGAAGAAGGGATGCCTTGGGCATCCCCAAGCTTAGACGCTTGAGTCTTCTTAAAATATGCGGGGATGAACCACGGGGGCATCCCCAAGCTTTGACTTTTCACTCTTCTTGATCATATTGTATCATCCTCCTCTCTTGACCCTTGAAAACTTCCTCCACACCAAACTCAAAACAAACTCATTAGAGGGTCAGTGCATAATTCATATATTCAGAGGTGACATAATCATTCTTAACACTTCTGGACATTGCACAAAGTTACTGAAAGTTAATGGAACAAAATAATCCATCAAACATAGCAAAACAGGCAATGCGAAATAAAAGGCAGAATCTGTTAAAACAGAACAGTCTGTAAAGACGAATTTTTAAGAGGCACCAGACTTGCTCAGATGAAAATGCCCAAATTGAATGAAAGTTGCGTACATATCTGAGGATCAAGCACGTAAATTGGCAGATTTTTATAAATTTTCTACAGAGACTACTGCTCAAATTCGTGACAGCAAGAAATCTGTTCTAGTGAGTAATCCAAATCTAGTATTGGCTTTACTATCAAAGACTTTACTTGGCACAAAAATGCAATAAAATAAAGATAATGAGAGGTTGCTACGAGTAATAACAACTTCCAAGACTCAAATATAAAATAAAGTGCGAAGTAAAATAATGGGTTGTCTCCCATAAGCGCTTTTCATTAACGCCTTTCGGCTAGGCGCGTGAAAGTGTGAATCAAGTATTGTCAAGAGATGAAGCATCAACATTACCTCGGGCTTTACGCCTACCTTTCTTATTCTTTTTCTTACTCTTTGATTTAGGGAATACATGTCTACCTCCCGGTGTAGAGGTGAATTTTAGGGTGCCTTCTCCCACATCTATGATCTGCTCCCAATAGTTTCAACAGGGATCTTCCGAGTGTGATTTGTCCTATTCCTACACATTCAATAACAAGATAATTAGTGGATACTGTTCTTCCAAGAATGGTTGTATGCACACCCTCGGCTATTTTCTTAGGAATTATAACAGAGTTATCAATAAGAGTTATTCCTTCTCCCCCTCCAACGAGTCCCCAAAGTGTCAAAAATTCATAAATACTCTTAGGCATAAGGCAAAATTCAGACATAATATCACAATTGGATGAAAAGTTTCACCACCTATAACAACTTTAATAGTAGGGTCCCATATTGAAGGTTCAGAGTTCACCAAAACTTGATCAAGACGGTTACGAACATAACTATAATTTTCTTTCAAGCAAGATGCACTTGTCTCAAGAGTGTTTAATCTATTATAAATGCTAATAAGAGCTGAATCAAAGTTATTAGCTAAACTATGTGATGCAACCAAATTTTTTATGGCATTAAAAGCTTGATCCCCATTGCAATGAAGGAAATCTCCTCCCACTACAGCATCCAAGGCATATCTATAGCGAATCATAAGCCCAAAATAAAAGTTACTAAGGAGCAAACTTAGAGTCATTTGAGGTTCAGCTTTACGATAAGAATCAAAAATTCTAGACCAAGCATCCTTAAAACTCTCCTCATCCCCCTGTTTAAAAGTGAAGACTAATTCCTCAGGTGAAGAAGTAACGAGTACGAGCTAGACATGATAACAAAAGTAAAATGCAAGTAACTAATTTTTTTGTGTTTTCAATATAGAGAACAAGACAAGAAATAAAGTAAAACTAGCAACTAATTTTTTTGTGTTTTTGATATAGAGAGCAAACAAAGCAGAAAATAAAGTAAAACAAAGCAAGACAAAAACAAAGTAAAGAGATTGGATGTGGGAGACTCCCTTGCAAGCGTGTCTTGATCTCCCGGCAACAACGCCGTAAATTTAGCTTGATGACGCGTAAAGCACACGCCCGTTGGTAACCCCAAGTGGAAGGTGTGATGCGTACGGCAGCAAGTTTCCCTCGCAAGAAACCAAGGTTTATCGAACCGGTAGGGAGTCAAGAAGCATGTTGAAGGTTGATGGCGGCGGAGTGTAGTGCGGCGCAACACCGAGGATTCCGGCGCCAACGTGGAACCCGCACAACACAATCAAAGTACTTTGCCCCAACGTAACGAGTGAGGTTGTCAATCTCACCGGCTTGCTGTAAACAAAGGATTAAACGTATTGTGTGGAAGATGATGATTGTTTGCGAAGAACAGTAAAGAACAATTGCAGTAGATTGTATTTCAGATGTAAAGAATTGGACCGGGGTCCACAATTCACTAGTGGTGTCTGATACGTCTCCGACGTATCGATAATTTCTTATGTTCTATGCTATATTATTGATGATACCTACATGTTTTATGCACACTTTATGTCATATTCGTGCATTTTCTGGAACTAACCTATTAACAAGATGCCGAAGTGCCGGTTCCCATTTTCTGCTGTTTTTGGTTTCGAAATCCTAGTAACGAAATATTCTCGGAATTGGACGAAACGAAGACCCAGGGGCCTATTTTTCCACGGAGCTTCCGGAAGACCGGAGAACATTCGAAGTGGGGCCACGAGGTGGCGACACCACGTGGCGGCGCGGCCCGGGGGCCCGCGCCGCCCTATGGTGTGGCCCCCTCGTCCGGCCCCCGACTCGCCCTTCCGCCTACCTAAAGCCTCCGTCGCGAAACCCCGAGGCGAAAAAACCACGATACGGAAAACCTTGCCGAGACGCCGCCGCCGCCGATCCCATCTCGGGGGCTTCTGGAGATCTCCTCAGGCACCCCGCCGGAGAGGGGATTCATCTCCCGGAGGACTCTACACCGCCATGGTCGCCTCCGGAGTGATGAGTGAGTAGTTCACCCCTGGACTATGGGTCCATAGCAGTAGCTAGATGGTTGTCTTCTCCTCATTGTGCTTCATTGTTGGATCTTGTGAGCTGCCTAACATGATCAAGATCATCTATCCGTAATACTCTATGTTGTGTTTGTCGGGATCCGATGGATAGAGAATACCATGTCATGTTAATTATCAAGTTATTACATATGTGTTGTTTATGATCTTGCATGCTCTCCGTTACTAGTAGAGGCTCTGGCCAAGTTTTTACTTTTAACTCCAAGAGGAAGTACTTATGCTCGATAGTGGGTTCATGCCTGCATTGAAACCTGGGACGATGTGATGAAAGTTCTAAGGTTGTGTTGTGTTGTTGCCACTAGGGATAAAACATTGGCGCTATGTCCGAGGATGTAGTTGTTGATTACATTACGCACCATACTTAATGCAATTGTCTCGTTGTTAGCAACTTAATACTCGGAGGGGTTCGGATGATAACCTCGAAGGTGGACTTTTTAGGCATAGATGCGGTTGGATGGCGGTCTATGTACTTTGTCGTAATGCCCAATTAAATCTCACTATACTTATCATGTCATGTATGTGCATTGTTATGCCCTCTCTATTTGTCAATTGCCCGACTGTAATTTGTTCACCCAACATGCTTTTATCTTATGGGAGAGACACCTCTAGTGAACTCGTGGACCCCGGTCCATTCTTTAATACTCGAAATACAAATCTGCTTGCAATACTTGTTTTTACTATTTTCTCTCGCAAACAATCATCTTCCACACAATACGGTTAATCCTTTGTTACAGCAAGCCGGTGAGATTGACAACCTCACTCTGTTTCGTTGGGGCAAAGTACTTTGGTTGTGTTGTGCGGGTTCCACGTTGGCGCCGAATCTCCGGTGTTGCGCCGCACTACATCCCGCCGCCATCAACCTTCAACGTGCTTCTTGGCTCCTCCTGGTTCGATAAACCTTGGTTTCTTTCCGAGGGAAAACTTGCCGCTGTGCGCATCATACCTTCCTCTTGGGGTTGCCCAACGAACGTGTGAAATACACGCCATCAAGCTCTTTTTCCGGCGCCGTTGCCGGGAGATCAAGACACGCCGCAAGGGGAGTCTCCACTTCTCAATCTCTTTACTTTGTTTTTGTCTTGCTTTATTTTATTTACTACTTTGTTTGCTGCATTATATCAAAACACAAAAAAATTAGTTGCTAGCTTTACTTTATTTGCTGTCTTGTTTACTATATCAAAAACACAAAAAAATTAGTTTACTTGCATTTACTTTATCAAGTTTGTTTTATTTACTACTGCTAAAATGGCCAACCCTGAAAATACTAAGTTGTGTGACTTCACTAGCACAAATAATAATGATTTCTTATGCACACCTATTGCTCCACCTGCTACTACGACGGAATTCTTTGAAATTAAACCTCGCTTTACTAAATCTTGTTATGCGAGAGCAATTTTCTCGGTGTTAGTTACGATGATGCTGTCTGCCCATCTCAATAATTTTGTTGAACTATGTGAAATGAAAAAGTATAAAGATGTAGATGGTGACATTATAAAATTAAAATTGTTCCCTTTCTCATTAAGAGGAAGAGCTAAAGATTGGTTGCTATCTCTGCCTAAGAATAGTATTGATTCCTGGACTAAATGCAAGGATGCTTTTATTGGTAGATATTATCCCCTGCTAAAATTATATCTTTGAGGAGTAGCATAATGAATTTTAAACAATTGGATAATGAACATGTTGCTCAAGCTTGGGAAAGAATGAAATCTATGGTTAAAAATTGCCCAACCCATGGACTGACTACTTGGATGATCATCCAAACCTTCTATGCAGGACTAAATTTTTCTTCGCGGAATTTATTGGATTCAGCTGCTGGAGGTACCTTTATGTCCATCACTCTTGGTGAAGCAACAAAGCTTCTTGATAATATGATGGTTAATTACTCTGAATGGCACACGGAAAGAGCTCCACAAGGTAAGAAGGTAAATTCGTTGAAGAATCCTCTTCCTTGAATGATAAGGTTGATGCTATTATGTCTATGCTTGCGAATGATAGGACTAATGTTGATCCTAATAATGTTCCATTAGCTTCATTGGTTGCCCAAGAAGAACATGTTGATGTAAACTTCATTAAAAATAATAATTTCAACAACAATGCTTATCGGAACAATTCTAGTAATAACTATAGGCCATATCCTTATAATAATGGTAACGGTTATGCTAATTCTTATGGGAATTCTTACAACAATAATAGGAATACACCCCTGGACTTGAAGCTATGCTTAAAGAATTTATTAGTACACAAACTCGCCTTTAACAAATCCGTTGAGGAAAAGCTCAATAAAATTGATATTCTTGTTTCTAGAGTTGATAGTCTTGCCTCCGATGTTGATCTTTTGAAATCGAAAGTTATGCCTAATAGGGATATTGAAAATAAAATTGTTACTACAGCAAATTCCATCCAAGTTAGAATTAATGAGAATATAAGATTAATGGCTGAACTGCGTGCTAGGTGGGATAGAGAAGAAAATGAAAAACTAGCTAAAAAAGAAAATGTAGCTAAAGTTTGGACTATTACCACCACTAGCAATGCTAATGATTCATATGTTGCTGCACCTCCTACTATCAATGGTAAAATAATTGGTGTTGGCAATGCTTCTACTCCTAGTGCAAAGCGCGCAAAATTACCTGAAACTGCTAAAGCTCGAAACCGCTTGTGATAAAACCGCTGAAATTTTTTCCAACCTTGGGGATGATAATCCCATTGCTTTAGATTGTAATGATTTAGATTTTGATGATTGCCACATCTCTGAAGTTATAAAGTTCTTGCAAAAACTTGCTAAGAGTCCCAATGCTAGCGCTATAAATTTGGCTTTCACAAAACATATTACAAATGCTCTCATAAAAGCTAGAGAAGAGAAACTAAAACTTGAAACTTCTATTCCTAGAAAGCTAGAGGATGGTTGGGAGCCCATCATTAAAATGAGAATCAAAGACTTTGATTGTAATGCCTTATGTGATCTTGGTGCAAGTATTTCTGTTATGCCTAAAAAAGTCTATGATATGCTTGACTTGCCACCATTGAAGAATTGTTATTTGGATGTTAATCTCGCTGATAATGCTAAAAATAAACCTTTGGGGAAAGTTGATAATGTTCATATTATGGTTAACAATAACCTTGTCCCCGTTGATTTTGTTGTCTTGAATATTGAATGCAATGCATCTTGCCCCATTATATTGGGAAGACCTTTTCTTCGAACCGTTGGTGCTACTATTGATATGAAGGAAGGTAATATTAAATATCAATTTCCTCTCAAGAAAGTTATGGAACACTTCCCTAGAAAGAGAATGAAGGTACCTTATGATTCTATTATTAGAACAAATTATGATGTTGATGCTTCATCTCTCGATGTTACTTGAGTTACACTTTCTGCGCCTAGCTGAAAGGCGTTAAAGAAAAGCGCTTATGGGAGACAACCCATGTTTTTACTCCAGTATTTTTGTTTTATATTTGTGTCTTGGAAGTTTTTTACTACTGTAGCAACCTCTCCTTATCTTAGTTTTGAGTTTTGTTGTGCCAAGTAAAGTCTTTGATAGAAAAGTAAGTACTAGATTTGGATTACTGCGCAGTTCCAGATTTCTTTCTTCGTCACGAATCTGGGTCTATCTCCCCGTAGGTAGCTCGGAACATTACGCCAATTTACGAGCATGATCCTCAAATATGTACGCAACTTTCATTCAATTTGAGCATTTTCGTTTGAGCAAGTCCGGTGGCCTAATAAAATCCATCTTTACGGATCGTTACGTTTTGACAGATTCTCGTCTTTTATTTCGCATTGCCTCTTTTGCTATGTTGGATGAATTTCTTTGATCCACTAATGTCCAAGTAGCTTTATGCAATGTCCGGAAGTGTTAAGAATGATTGTGTCACCTCTGAACATGTGAATTTTTATTATGCACTAACCCTCTAATGAGTTGTTTCGAGTTTGGTGTGGAGGAAGTTTTCAAGGATCAAGAGAGGAGTATGATGCAATATGATCAAGGAGAGTGAAAGCTCTAAGCTTGGGGATGCCCCGGTGGTTCACCCCTGCATATTCTAAGAAGACTCAAGCGTCTAAGCTTGGGGATGCCCAAGGCATCCCCTTCTTCATCGACAACATTATCGAGTTCCTCCCCTGAAACTATATTTTTATTCCATCACATCTTATGTACTTTGCTTGGAGCGTCGGTTTGTTTTTGTTTTTTGTTTTGTTTGAATAAAATGGATCCTAGCATTCACTTTATGGGAGAGAGACACGCTCCGTTGTTGCATATGGACAAATATGTCCTTAGGCTCTACTCATAGTATTCATGGCGAAGTTTCTTCTTCGTTAAATTGTTATATGGTTGGAATTGGAAAATGATACATGTAGTAACTCTAAAATGTCTTGGATAATTTGATACTTGGCAATTGTTGTGCTCATGTTTAAGCTCTTGCATCATATACTTTGCACCCATTAATGAAGAAATACTTAGAGCTTGCTAATTTGGTTTGCATATTTGGTTTCTCTGGAGTCTAGATAACATCTAGTATTGAGTTTTGAACAACAAGGAAGACGGTATGGAGTCTTATAATGTTTACCATATGTCTTTTATGTGAGTTTTGCTGTACCGTTCATCCTTGTGTTTGTTTCAAATAACCTTGCTAGCCTAAACCTTGTATCGAGAGGGAATACTTCTCATGCATCCAAAATCCTTGAGCCAACCACTATGCCATTTGTGTCCACCATATCTACCTACTACATGGTATTTATCCGCCATTCCAAAGTAAATTGCTTGAGTTCTACCTTTAAAATTCCATCATTCACCTTTGCAATATATAGCTCATGGGACAAATAGCTTAAAAACTATTGTGGTATTGAATATGTACTTATGCACTTTATCTCTTATTAAGTTGCTTGTTGAGCGATAACCATGTTTCCGGGGACGCCATCAACTATTCTTTGTTGGATATCATGTGAGTTGCTATGCATGTCCGTCTTGTCTGAAGCAAGAGAGATCTACCACCTTCATGTTTGGAGCATGCGTATTGTTAGAGAATAACTTTGGGCCGCTAACTAAAGCCATGATTCATGGTGGAAGTTTCAGTTTGGACATATATCCTCAATCTCATATGAGAATAATAATTGTTGCCACATGCTTATGCATTAAAGAGGAGTCCATTATCTGTTGTCCATGTTGTCCCGGTATGGATGTCTAAGTTGAGAATAATCAAAAGCGAGAAATCCAAAATGCGAGCTTTCTCCTTAGACCTCTGTACAGGCGACATGGAGGTACCCCATTGTGACACTTGGTCAAAACATGTGCATTGCAAAGATCCGGTAGTCCAAGTTAATTAGGACAAGGTGCGGGCACTATTAGTATACTATGCATGAGACTTGCAACTTGTAAGATATAATGTACATAACTCATATGCTTTATTACTACCGTTGACAAAATTGTTTCATGTTTTCAAAATAAAAGCTCTAGCACAAATATAGCAATCGATGCTTTCCTCTTTGAAGGACCATTCTTTTTACTTTTATGTTGAGTCGGTTCACCTATTTCTCTCCACCTCAAGAAGCAAACACTTGTGTGAACCGTGCATTGATTCCTACATACTTGCATATTGTACTTGTTATATTACTCTATGTTGACAACTATCCATGAGATATACATGTTACAAGTTGAAAGCAACCGCTGAAACTTAATCTTCCTTTGTGTTGCTTCAATACCTTTACTTTGATTTATTGCTTTATGAGTTAACTCTTATGCAAGACTTATTAATACTTGTCTTGAAGTACTATTCATGAAAAGTCTTTGCTTTATGATTCAGTTGTTTACTCATGTCATTACCATTGTTTTGATCGCTGCATTCATTACATATGTTTACAAATAGTATGATCAAGGTTATGATGGCATATCACTTCAGAAATTATCTTTGTTATCGTTTTACTCCGCTCGGGACGAGCGTAACTAAGCTTGGGGATGCTTGATACGTCTCCGACGTATCGATAATTTCTTATGTTCTATGCTATATTATTGATGATACCTACATGTTTTATGCACACTTTATGTCATATTCGTGCATTTTCTGGAACTAACCTATTAACAAGATGCCGAAGTGCCTGTTCCTGTTTTCTGCTGTTTTTGGTTTCAGAAATCCTAGTAACGAAATATTCTCGGAATTGGACGAAACGAAGACCCAGGGGCCTATTTTTCCACGGAGCTTCCAGAAGACCGGAGAACATTCGAAGTGGGGCCACGAGGTGGCGACACCACGTGGCGGCGCGGCCCGGGGGGCCCGCGCCGCCCTATGGTGTGGCCCCTCGTCCGGCCGCCGACTCTGCCCTTCCGCCTACTTAAAGCCTCCGTCGCGAAACCCACGAGGCGAAAAACCACGATACGGAAAACCTTACCGAGACGCCGCCGCCGCCGATCCCATCTCGGGGATTCACGGAGATCTCCTCCGGCCCCCTGCCGGAGAGGGGATTCATCTCCCGGAGGACTCTACACCGCCATGGTCGCCTCCGGAGTGATGAGTGAGTAGTTCACCCCTGGACTATGGGTCCATAGCAGTAGCTAGATGGTTGTCTTCTCCTCATTGTGCTTCATTGTTGGATCTTGTGAGCTGCCTAACATGATCAAGATCATCTATCTGTAATACTCTATGTTGTGTTTGTCGGGATCCGATGGATAAAGAATACCATGTCATGTTAATTATCAAGTTATTACATATGTGTTGTTTATGATCTTGCATGCTCTCCGTTACTAGTAGAGGCTCTGGCCAAGTTTTTACTTTTAACTCCAAGAGGGAGTACTTATGCTCGATAGTGGGTTCATGCCCGCATTGAAACCCGGGACGAGTGACGAAAAGTTCTAAGGTTGTGTTGTGTCTGTTGCCACTAGGGATAAAACATTGGCGCTATGTCCGAGGATGTAGTTGTTGATTACATTACGCACCATACTTAATGCAATTGTCCGTTGTTAGCAACTTAATGCTGGAGGGGGTTCGGATGATAACTCGAAGGTGGACTTTTTAGGCATAGATGCGAGTTGGATGGCGGTCTATGTACTTTGTCGTAATGCCCAATTAAATCTCACTATACTTATCATGTCATGTATGTGCATTGTTATGCCCTCTCTATTTGTCAATTGCCCGATTGTAATTTGTTCACCCAACATGCTTTTATCTTATGGGAGAGACACCTCTAGTGAACTGTGGACCCCGGTCCATTCTTTAATACTGAAATACAAATCTGCTGCAATACTTGTTTTTACTATTTTCTCTGCAAACAATCATCTTCCACACAATACGGTTAATCCTTTGTTACAGCAAGCCGGTGAGATTGACAACCTCACCGTTTCGTTGGGGCAAAGTACTTTGGTTGTGTTGTGCGGGTTCCACGTTGGCGCCGGAATCTCGGTGTTGCGCCGCACTACATCCCGCCGCCATCAACCTTCAACGTGCTTCTTGGCTCCTCCTGGTTCGATAAACCTTGGTTTCTTTCTGAGGGAAAACTTGCTGCTGTGCGCATCATACCTTCCTCTTGGGGTTGCCCAACGAACGTGTGAAATACACGCCATCAGTGTCTCTCCCATAATATAAACAGATGTTAGGTGAACAAATTACAGTTGGGCAATTGACAGATAAAGAAGGCATAACAATGCACATACATATATCATGATGAGTACTATGAGATTTAATCAGGGCATTACGACAAAGTACATAGACCGCTATCCAGCATGCATCTATGCCTAAAAAGTCCACTTTCGAGGTTATCATCCAAACCCCTTCCGGTATTAAGTTGCAAACAACGGACAATTGCATTAAGTATGGTGCGTAATGTAATCAACACAAATATCCTTAGACAAAGCATCGATGTTTTATCCCTAGTGGCAACAGCACATCCACAACCTTAGAACTTTACATCATTGCCCAGATTCAATGGAGGCATGAACCCACTATCGAGCATAAATACTCCCTCTTGGAGTCACAAGTATCAACTTGGGCAGAGCCTCTACTAGCAACGGAGAGCATGCAAGAACATAAATAACATATATGATAGATTGATAATCAACTTTACATAGTATTCAATATTCATCGGATCCCAACAAACACAACATGTAGCATTACAAATAGATGATCTTGATCATGATAGGCAGCTCACAAGATCTAACATGATAGCACAATGAGGAGAAGACAACCATCTAGCTACTGCTATGGACCCATAGTCCAGGGGCGGACTACTCACACATCGATCCGGAGGCGATCATGGCGATGAAGAGACCTCCGGGAGATGATTCCCCTCTCCGGCAGGGTGCCGGAGGCGATCTCCTGAATCCCCCGAGATGGGATTGGCGGCGGCATCGTCTCTGGAAGGTTTTCCGTATCGTGGCTCTCGGTACTGGGGGTTTCGCGATGAAGGCTTTAAGTAGGCGGAAGGGCAGGTCAAGGGGCGTCACGGGGGCCCCACACAACAGGGTCGCGCGGGCCCCATGTAGGCCGCGCCGCCCTACTGTGGCGGCGCCACGTGGCCCCACTTCGTTTCCTCTTCGGACTTCTGGAAGCTTCGTGTAAAAATAGGCCCCTGGGCGTTGATTTCGTCCAATTCCGAGAATATTTCCTTACTAGGATTTCTGAAACCAAAAACTGCAGAAAACAACAACTGGCTCTTCGGCATCTCGTCAATAGGTTAGTGCCGGAAAATGCATAATAATGACATATAATGTGTATAAAACATGTGAGTATCATCATAAAAGTAGCATGGAACATAAGAAATTATAGATACGTTTGGGACGTATCACATCTTGAGGTATTTCATCACCTGCACAAACATCAACTTGCCCCACTTGGGAGCCATCATTTTCTTCGAACTTCACACTACAAGATTCGATGATAATCCCGGAGGATACGTCAAAGACTCTATAAGTGTGAGATTCGGCACCGTAACCAACAAATATACCCTCCAAAGCTTTAGGAGCAAACTTAGAAAAACGAACTCCTTTGATTTTATAGAAACACTTACACCCGAACACCTCGAAGTATGAGATATTAGGCTTGTTCCCGGTGGGTATTTCATATGGAGTCTTTTTCAAGCCCTTACGGAGATAGAGCCGGTTAGAAGAGTGGCAAGCGGTGGAGATGGCTTCGGCCCAAAAATTATAGCGGGATTTTTACTCCGCCATCATAGATCTTGCCATATCCATAAGAGTCCGGTTCTTCCTCTCCGCAACACCATTTTGTTGAGGGGTGTATGCAGCGGAATATTGATGTATTATCCCCTCATCACTAAGAAAATCATTGGGTGTGTAGTTCTTGAACTCGGAACCGTTGTCACTTCTTATTTCCATTATAAGGAGGTTGTGTTGACGTTGCACCTCGGTGGCAAAGTCAGTGAAGATTTGTTGAGTCTCATCTTTCTTTTTGATAAAGTAGACCCAAGTGTATCTTGAGTAGTCATGAACAATCACATAGCAATGTTTCTTCGCACCAAGACTTGCATGAGTGGTGAGACCAAAGAGATACACATGAAGGAGCTCCAAGATCCTCTTGGAAGAGATAATAGTCTTGCTTGGGTGCGGAGAGTCATGCATTTTGCCTTCAACACAAGCCCTACAAACACGATCTTTGGCAAAAGATACATTTTCCATTAGACCCACAATATGGTTCCCCTTGTGAAGACTTTGCAAAGTTCTCATGTTGACATGGGCCAAGCGGTGATGCCACAACCAACCCACATCCGCCTTTTCGAATAGGCACATCGCACTTGTCGTGGTGGTCCCCGAGAAGTCCAGCACATACAAGTTATTTTCACGATACCCAACGAAAGCGACTTTTAGAGTCTTGCTTCACAAGAGGACCACAATATTATTATCAATAAAGATGGCGAAACCCATCTTGCCAAGGGCGGAAACGGATAACAAATTGTAACCAAGGGTTTTAACAAGCATGGCATCCACAAGGGTAACGTTGTGTGCAACCACAACCTTGCCAAAACCCAATACCTCGGATGTAGAATTATCGCCAAAGGAGACGGTGATATCATTTATGTTGGGCCTCAATTCCTTGACGAGATTCTTGCCGCCGGTCATATGACTTGTGCATCCACTATCAAGCACCCATTTTGACCCTCCGGCGGCATAGTCCTACATGAGATCAATTCTTGGATTTAGGTACCCATTTTTCAATGGGTCCTCTTTTGTTAGCAACAAGGGTCTTTGGGACCCAAATAGACCAAGCAATATAACCATCATATGGTCCAACATATTTTGCATAAACATCACCATAATAATCTTTAAATAAAACATAGTGAGGGTTAGCAATTCCCGCATCATCATCATTAATGGTTTTGGCCTTAGGAGCTTCACCATTAGTGAAAGCTTTCTTCTTTTCTTGTGTGGGCTTGGCCTTCTTGTTTGCCTTCTTTGCCTTGGCATTAAAGCCAATGCCTTCCTTCCCATTGTTTGATCTTTGTTTACTCAAATATCATCCAAAGATAACTTACTTTGGGGAGAGGAGGCCTTAGTAAGTTCATCCTTTAACCTAGCATTTTTCTCAATAATATTTGCATGATCACAAGTAGAGGTAGAGGAGCTAGGCACATAATATTTAGCAAGCCTAATTTGAAGTTGCTCATTAGACTTGGAGAGGAGTGAGTATTCACTCTTCAAAGCTTTGTGAGCCTTGTCTAGTTCATCTAGATCCTTCACAGGTTTCTCATGATCAACACCAAATTTGGCCTTTTCCTTTTTACGCACTTTTGTTTTAGCCCTAGCAAGATATCTTGCTTTAGTAAGCTTATTAATTTCATCTTGAGGCTCTTCAAGAATTTCTAGCCTCCCTTCAAGAGAAGCTATAGTTTATTGTCCTTCCTCAAGGGAATTTTTAAGAGCGGATATTTCAAGAGAGTTCTCTCTTTCTATTTGACATTTTTTATCAAGAGCATCATCTAGTTGTGCTAGACGAACCATGAGATTTGAAACATGCTTTTTAGTGTCACCTTTCAAGTTAAGAATGAACTCATCGAAATCAAGCATTTCTTGTTTCACTTATAAACTAGCATGATCAACCCCTAGATCATTTGATATGTTAGGCATAGAGGGGTTAGGGGATGATACCTCGGAAGATTTAGCCATGAGGCAACTTTCTTCCTTCATTTGAACAACCTCATTGGGGGATTCAATTGGTGATGAAGAGTTGTTGGAGAGACAAGCAAGAGCAACCAATCCAATTGGAAGTTTCATCTTCTTCATCATCATCATCATCATCCCCGGATGTGTATTCTTCTTGAGTTGATAGCACAATAGATGTGTCCAAGGAGGACCTTGCCATGAAGCAATGTGCATTCTTGATGTGAGGGTTCTCATTGGGGGATTCAAAGAGAGATGAAGAGGGAATATTGGTGGTGGCAATGGCGGCCACTTCCTTTGAATTTTCTTCTTCATCACTACTACTTTCAACTTCATCGGAAGAATACTCTTCCTTAGTCATTAGCACAATCCTTCAAGGCCTCTTGTCCTTCTTACTCTTGTTGTAGAATTTCTTGTTGGGGGCCTTTGAATATTTGCTCTTGTCCTTGGGAATGAGCCTTCCACCGCGAGTTTCCCTATGCTCATAGGGGCATTGGGCGATGAAATGGTTCTTGTCACCACAATTGTAGCACGATCTTGTTCTTGGGCCCAAACTCTTGAACCCGCTTGAGTTGTTCCTCTTGATGTTATCTTCCTTTTCCTTGGATGGATCAACCCAAAAGGTTTTTGCATGGAATGCCATGTGATCATTGTAGTGGTATTCCAAATCATCCGGATAGGACATACTCCAAGTTGTCCTATATGGTTCTTGAGGGTTCACTTCTTCCACGGTATTGACCGTCAAGGCAAGGTTGGTCCCTCTTGACATCCCAATAGCACGATTGCGCGAATCTTGAGAGTTTTGTTCGAGCACCTTGAGAGCTTGCAACTCGTGCACCACTTGTTGGGAGGTGAGAGAAGGAAATCTTTCTCTCCCAACAAGAGTCTTGACATCAATGGGTTCAAACGGCATCATGCAATCAATGTACTTATCCTTGATCCAAAAATCATCAATATGTTGGGCACCCACATTCCGAAAAGCATCGGCAATGGTGATAAGTCTTCTATACATGACTTGATGATCTACATCTCGTAGCCTCATGAATCCTTCGGCTTGATTCCGAAGAGCACTATACTTGTTTCTCTTCATGCTTTCACTTCCCATGAAGCTAGAGGCCAAGCCCTCCCAAGCTTCCTTGGCGGTTGCGAAATTCCGAACAAGGGCCAAGTCCTTTGTCCCCACACTAGTTTGAATCATGTGCAAGGCAATGGAGTTGAGTTGATTATCAACTTCTTCTCTTCTAGTCAACTTGTTGGGGTTGTAAGGCTTGTACCCTTCCAAGATGATTCTCCATAGCTCATTGGAGGCACTGCAAACATGAGAGTGAAACTCAAATTGCCAAGTAGCAAAATCTTGATCATTAAACTTGGGTGGGTCGCCTCTAGTGTTTATATGAGGATGGGGAACCGGAATGTCGGGAGAGCGGAAATGTGGAGCCACGTTATTGTAGCTCACACCCGCACTTGTTGCTCTAGGAGAAGTAATGGGGATTTTAGTATTGTCTAAGTGATCACTCTCCAAGGGTGTGGTAGAAGAGGGTGAGCCCGAAGCATCTCCCTTTTCTAACTCACTCTTGTCCCTTTCCGCTATGACGGGGATGACGGAGGGAGCCCGTGGCAAAAGCTCGGAAATCATTTTCCTCATGCTTTCCATTTGAGCTTCCATGGAGGACCTCAAAGATGTTTCCATCAACTTGAGATCATCCATAGAGATCGGCTTAGCGGCCCCTTCCGTAACATCATCGTCCGACATACTCTTAGGCGGTTAAGCCCGAAATAAGAGCCGAGGCTCTGATACCAATTGAAAGGATCGCATGCCGCACCTAGAGGGGGGGGGTGAATAGGTGCTAACCAATTTTTAGTTCTTTTTCAATTTAGGCTTGACACAAAGGTAAATTCTCTAGATATGCAACTATGTGAATTTACCTATATGACAAGGTTAACAACTAAGCAAGATATAGCTACGCAATATATAGGGGACATAATCGGATAGAGGTAACCGAGAGTGGAGCACGCGGAGACACGGAGTTGATTCCCGTAGTTCCCTTCCTTTGCAAGAAGGTACGTCTATGTTTAGAGGAGTGTGGTGCTGCGTGTAGTTGACACGTCCGTTGGGAACCCCAAGAGGAAGGTGTGATGAGCACAACAGTAAGTTTCCCTCAGTAAGAAACCAAGGTTATCGAACC